>NW_021820249.1:871468-955162 GCF_901001135.1 Rhinatrema bivittatum | reverse complement strand
GCCCCTCCCCTCCAGGAGCAGACTCTTATGCACTTTACAGTTCTTATCTTTTACACATGCGTTCTAAGCATTGCTGAGCGAGCATATTCCGGCTGAAGGGGCTACTGACCCCCTCCCTAGACACCCTGGAACTTTCGTGAAACTTCTCCCATGTTCTGCAGGAGAGGCTGCTGGGACTTGCAGTTCTGGAAAGGAATTCGCGAGTCTGCAGTAATACAGCCCATCACATAATACATCCATTGTTCTAATCTAGGTTACAGCAGTGAAAGCTTATCAGAGAATAAGAACAGCGAAGCCAAAAAAAATGAAAATGTGCAATGTGCTGACAGAGAGTTTCTCAATGTCCTAATTACAGCTGTATTGCAGACTGTAAGTAAACCCGTCATGAAGCAGGGAATTCTGGTACATGAAGTCCTTTGTCAGGTTGAAGCGTTCAGACCCCTTCACCTTCAGTGGCAGAATCAGCTCACCTATCAGTTTGTGGTTCCCCCTCCTCCACAGGTTTGGATCACTTCCCTGCTCTGCTCTCCCTGAGACAGGGCACTTCTCTTTCTGGAAATAACCCTGCCATCCCAGCACCTGAAGCAACTTCTCCCTGCACTCAGATTGCAGGCCAGAGACAATCCCAGGCCTGCAGAGTCCACATAAGACACTCACTGCCTGCATGCACTGAGCCCTGGCAGCTCAGCAGTTAATATCTCCCCAGCCCCTGCATTACTTCTCCCTGCACTCACAGATCCCAGGCCACAGCCAGTCCCAGGCCTGCAGAGTCCACATAAGACACACACTGCCTGCATGCTCTGAGCCCTGGCAGCTCAGCAGTTAATATTAGGGATGTGAATCGTTTTTTGACGATTTAAAATATCGTCCGATATATTTTAAATCGTTAGGGCCACGATACAATACCAATTCCCCCGATTTATCGTTAAAAAATCGTAAATCGGGGGAAGGGGGAGGGCAGGAAAACCGGCACACTAAAACCCCCTAAAACCCACCCCCGACCCTTTAAATTAAATCCCCCACCCCCCCGAACCCCCTCCCCAATGCTTTAAATTACCTGGGGATCCGGCGGTGGTCCAGAACGGCGGCGGTCCGGAACGGCCCCCTCAATACAATCGTGTTGTCTTCAGACGGCGCCATTTTTCAAAATGGCTGCCGCAAAATGGCGGCGGCCATAGACAAAAACGATTCGACGGAGGAGGTCGTTCCGGACCCCCGCTGGACTTTTGGCAAGTCTTGTGGGGGTCAGGAGGCCCCCCCAAGCTGGCCAAAAGTTTCCTGGGAGTCCAGCGGGGTTCCGGGAGCGATTTCTTGCCGCGAATCGTTTTCGTACGGAAAATGGCGCCGGCAGGAGATCGAGTGCAGGAGGTCGTTCAGCGGCGGTCCGGAACCCACGCTGAATGACCTCCTGCACTCGATCTCCTGCCGGCGCCATTTTCCGTACGAAAACGATTCGCGGCAAGAAATCGCTCCCGGAACCCCGCTGGACTCCCAGGAAACTTTTGGCCAGCTTGGGGGGGCCTCCTGACCCCCACAAGACTTGCCAAAAGTCCAGCGGGGGTCTGGAACGACCTCCTCCGTCGAATCGTTTTTGTCTATGGCCGCCGCCATTTTGCGGCGGCCATTTTGAAAAATGGCGCCAGCTGAAGACAACACGATTCTATTGAGGGGGCCGTTCCGGACCGGGCTCTGATGAAGATCAGCTGTCTGTGCTGTATTCATGCTTATGAGTATCAGTGTGATGCCTGCATGGGGCTCTGATGAAGATCAGCTCTCTCTGCTGTATTCACGCTTACGTGTATCAGTGTGATGCCTGCATGGGGCTCTGATGAAGATCAGCTCTCTCTGCTGTATTCATGCTTACGTGTATCAGTGTGATGCCTGCATGGGGCTCTGATGAAGATCTGCTCTCTGTGCGTATTCACGCTTACGTGTATCAGTGTGATGCCTGCATGGGGCTCTGATGAAGATCAGCTCTCTCTGCTGTATTCATGCTTACGAGTATCAGTGTGATGCCTGCATGGGGCTCTGATGAAGATCTGCTCTCTGTGCTGTATTCATGCTTATGTGTATCAGTGTGATGCCTGCATGGGGCTCTGATGAAGAACTGCTCTTCAGCTCTCTGTGCCGTATTCATGCTTACGTGTATCAGTGTGATGCCTGCATGGGGCTCTGATGAAGATCAGCTCTCTGTGCTGTATTCATGCTTACGAGTATCAGTGTGATGCCTGCATAGGGCTCTGATGAAGATCTGCTCTTCAGCTCTCTCTGCTGTATTCATGCTTACGAGTATCAGTGTGATGCCTGCATGGGGCTCTGATGAAGATCAGCTATCTGTGCTGTATTCATGCTTACGAGTATCAGTGTGATGCCTGCATAGGGCTCTGATGAAGATCTGCTCTCTGTGCTGTATTCATGCTTACGTGTATCAGTGTGATGCCTGCATGAGGCTCTGATGAAGATCAGCTCTCTGTGCCGTATTCATGCTTACGTGTATCAGTGTGATGCCTGCATGAGGCTCTGATGAAGATCAGCTCTCTGTGCCGTATTCATGCTTACGTGTATCAGTGTGATGCCTGCATGAGGCTCTGATGAAGATCTGCTCTCTGTGCTGTATTCATGCTTACGAGTATCAGTGTGATGCCTGCATGAGGCTCTGATGAAGATCTGCTCTTCAGCTCTCTGTGCTGTATTCATGCTTACGAGTATCAGTGTGATGCCTGCATGGGGCTCTGATGAAGATCAGCTCTCTGTGCTGTATTCATGCTTACGAGTATCAGTGTGATGCCTGCATAGGGCTCTGATGAAGATCTGCTCTTCAGCTCTCTCTGCTGTATTCATGCTTACGAGTATCAGTGTGATGCCTGCATGGGGCTCTGATGAAGATCAGCTATCTGTGCTGTATTCATGCTTACGAGTATCAGTGTGATGCCTGCATAGGGCTCTGATGAAGATCTGCTCTCTGTGCTGTATTCATGCTTACGTGTATCAGTGTGATGCCTGCATGAGGCTCTGATGAAGATCAGCTCTCTGTGCCGTATTCATGCTTACGTGTATCAGTGTGATGCCTGCATGAGGCTCTGATGAAGATCAGCTCTCTGTGCCGTATTCATACTTACGTGTATCAGTGTGATGCCTGCATGAGGCTCTGATGAAGATCTGCTCTCTGTGCTGTATTCATGCTTACGAGTATCAGTGTGATGCCTGCATGAGGCTCTGATGAAGATCTGCTCTTCAGCTCTCTGTGCTGTATTCATGCTTACGAGTATCAGTGTGATGCCTGCATGAGGCTCTGATGAAGATCAGCTCTCTGTGCTGTATTCATGCTTACGTGTATCAGTGTGATGCCTGCATGGGGCTCTGATGAAGATCAGCTCTCTCTGCTGTATTCATGCTTACGAGTATCAGTGTGATGCCTGCATGGGGCTCTGATGAAGATCTGCTCTCTGTGCTGTATTCATGCTTACGTGTATCAGTGTGATGCCTGCATGGGGCTCTGATGAAGATCAGCTCTCTCTGCTGTATTCATGCTTACGTGTATCAGTGTGATGCCTGCATGGGGCTCTGATGAAGATCTGCTCTCTGTGCGTATTCACGCTTACGTGTATCAGTGTGATGCCTGCATGGGGCTCTGATGAAGATCAGCTCTCTCTGCTGTATTCATGCTTACGAGTATCAGTGTGATGCCTGCATGGGGCTCTGATGAAGATCTGCTCTCTGTGCTGTATTCATGCTTACGTGTATCAGTGTGATGCCTGCATGGGGCTCTGATGAAGATCAGCTCTCTGTGCTGTATTCATGCTTACGAGTATCAGTGTGATGCCTGCATAGGGCTCTGATGAAGATCTGCTCTTCAGCTCTCTCTGCTGTATTCATGCTTACGAGTATCAGTGTGATGCCTGCATGGGGCTCTGATGAAGATCAGCTATCTGTGCTGTATTCATGCTTACGAGTATCAGTGTGATGCCTGCATAGGGCTCTGATGAAGATCTGCTCTCTGTGCTGTATTCATGCTTACGTGTATCAGTGTGATGCCTGCATGAGGCTCTGATGAAGATCAGCTCTCTGTGCCGTATTCATGCTTACGTGTATCAGTGTGATGCCTGCATGAGGCTCTGATGAAGATCAGCTCTCTGTGCCGTATTCATACTTACGTGTATCAGTGTGATGCCTGCATGAGGCTCTGATGAAGATCTGCTCTCTGTGCTGTATTCATGCTTACGAGTATCAGTGTGATGCCTGCATGAGGCTCTGATGAAGATCTGCTCTTCAGCTCTCTGTGCTGTATTCATGCTTACGAGTATCAGTGTGATGCCTGCATGGGGCTCTGATGAAGATCAGCTCTCTGTGCTGTATTCATGCTTACGAGTATCAGTGTGATGCCTGCATAGGGCTCTGATGAAGATCTGCTCTTCAGCTCTCTCTGCTGTATTCATGCTTACGAGTATCAGTGTGATGCCTGCATGGGGCTCTGATGAAGATCAGCTATCTGTGCTGTATTCATGCTTACGAGTATCAGTGTGATGCCTGCATAGGGCTCTGATGAAGATCTGCTCTCTGTGCTGTATTCATGCTTACGTGTATCAGTGTGATGCCTGCATGAGGCTCTGATGAAGATCAGCTCTCTGTGCCGTATTCATGCTTACGTGTATCAGTGTGATGCCTGCATGAGGCTCTGATGAAGATCAGCTCTCTGTGCCGTATTCATACTTACGTGTATCAGTGTGATGCCTGCATGAGGCTCTGATGAAGATCTGCTCTCTGTGCTGTATTCATGCTTACGAGTATCAGTGTGATGCCTGCATGAGGCTCTGATGAAGATCTGCTCTTCAGCTCTCTGTGCTGTATTCATGCTTACGAGTATCAGTGTGATGCCTGCATGAGGCTCTGATGAAGATCAGCTCTCTGTGCTGTATTCATGCTTACGTGTATCAGTGTGATGCCTGCATGGGGCTCTGATGAAGATCAGCTCTCTCTGCTGTATTCATGCTTACGAGTATCAGTGTGATGCCTGCATGGGGCTCTGATGAAGATCTGCTCTCTGTGCTGTATTCATGCTTACGTGTATCGGTGTGATGCCTGCATGGGGCTCTGATGAAGATCTGCTCTTCAGCTCTCTGTGCGTATTCATGCTTACGTGTATCAGTGTGATGCCTGCATGAGGCTCGGATGAAGAACTGCTCTTCAGCTGTCTGTGCTGTATTCATGCTTTACGTGTATCAATCGTGTATTGTGTATGCTTTACGTGTATCGTGTATGCTTTACGTGTATCAATCGTGTATCGTGTCTTCAATCCTCGCTGGATCGCCGCATCGGGGAAGGCCTGCGCGATCGGCGCCAAGCCCCGTCGGGGGAAGGTCAGTTAATTTAACCCCCGCCCAGACGGTCTTGGCCCCGATCGGGCGACCGCTCCGGCAGAACCTACAAAAGAGAAAAAGAAACCGCGCCGAGGCCCGCCCACCACCCAGCGGCCACCAATCAGAGCCAGCCCCGCTGGGCTTTAAACGGCCCTCTGCTAGGCGCCGAGCATCGCACGCACGAAGGAGCGCGACAAAGGGGCCTGCCCCTTTGTTTCGCCCCTCGCTCATCCCAAGCAGCATCCTCTCATACCTCCCAACCTGTACCCAGCAAGGTGACTAAAGCCAAGAGCATCCTGCCTGGAGCCGCCGCACCTGTCAGCTCGGAAACAAGAACTCGCCCCAAGAGAACCACGCTCTCTAAAGACAGGACATAGACCGCTCCTCCAGATAAAACCTCCAACACACGTTACCTTCACCTCAAGCGTATAATACGTAAGTGTGTCTCCATCAAATGACTATCTCGGGGAAATGACTTTACAGTATCCGCATCGCATAACCTACTCTACCTAATTGCCTACCCACACTGTACTATTGCATTTCTCTGTTCACTGGTACTCATCTGACCAACTGCTTTCATCCGTTCACTTACATCCTTCTGTTCAACTGCATTTATCTGTTCAATTGCATTCAGCTGTTTCAACAGCACTACTCTGCTCAACCGCATCTCTCTGATCACTTGCAGTCATCTATTTTCAATTGCATTAACCTGTTCAATTGCTTTACTGTGCCCGTATCGTACAACCTGCCTCTCTCCCCAATACAAACTACTAGCCCCCCTCCCAATAATGCCTCCACACACTTACCTCTGCCCCCCCCCCAATTACCTTTTCAGATACCCCTCAAAGCTATCCCTCCCCCCCTACAGCCAACACAACACCCAAAAAAGGCACCTGACCCCCATCCCCATATCTCCTAACTCTCAAGCCCTCACCCTCTCCCTCATTTCTCTCCTACTCATTAACGCCCAATCCCTGAAGCAAAAAACTCACCTTCTCCATGACATTTTAACTGACTCCAAACCAGAAATTTTTGCAATAACTGAAACATGGTTTAAACCCTGTGACACACCCCTCATTAACCAACTGCCTACTGAAACCTATGACATTTTCTCTATTCCCCGCAAAAAGAAAAGAGGAGGGGGCCTTCTCCTCATAGCTAAAAGAGAATTCAAACTCACCTCACAACCCTGCAACATTCCCAATCAATACGAAGTAGGCTTTTTCAAATCGCAATCTCTACAAATCTGCCTTATCTATACCCTTCCTGGTCTACTAGAAAAAGACCCCTCCCCCCTCATCGAATTCCTCACCGCCTCTCTCTCCCCCGACATCCCCACGATTATCCTTGGTGATTTTAATCTCCATGTCGATTCCACTCCACAATCCCCACCATGCGAAGCCTTCATCTCATCCTTAGACGCAATGGGCCTCACCCAACTTATTCAATCCCCAACCCACAAAGCCGGTCATACCCTCGACCTTATTTTCACTAACTCACTCATCAACGTCATCCACCCCCCTACATGCCTCCCTGTCCCCTGGTCTGACCACTCCATTATCAATACAACCCTTTCTCTACAAACCCCATCCATCTCCTCTCCCTCTCAGCCTAAATCCTTCCAACTTCGTAAAACCTGCCCCCTAGACACCCTTGCAACGGCTTGCTCCAACATCCCTAATCACATAGACCTGGAGACAGCAGACAGCGCCATATCCTCCTGGACAGAAACTACCCAAAAAATCGCTAACAACCTATGCCCAATCATTCAAAAAACAATCACACAAACCAAATCATCCAAAAAACCGTGGTATACCCATACGCTCAAATCCCAAAAAATCCAGCTTAGAGCAGCTGAAAGACACTGGCGCAAACACCCCTCTCCTGCCACAAAAACCATCTATTACCAACTCATGCACACATATAGAAATGCCATTCAAACAACCAAAAAAGAATATTATGCTAAGAAAATTCACCACCTCCAATTCAACCCAAAGGCACTATTTACCCTAGTCTCAAATCTTACCAAACCTAACACGTCTACACCCCAAGTCCCCTCCACACAGACCCGATGCAATGAAATTGCCCTCTTCTTTAAGAACAAAATATCCAACATCACTGCCAAGTTCACCCCTAATACCAAGAACCCCAACAGCATAACCCCTCCCACCCCACATACACCCACCATCCTCGCTTCGTTTGAACTCTCCTCAACTCTAGAAATAGAGAACATCTTAAAAAAGATGAGACCTTCCTCCCACCCCTCGGAAACCATCCGAACTAAACTTCTTCTCGCTATTCCTAAAACAATAGCCACCACACTCTCCAAAATCGTGAACTGCTCCCTGGAGCACGGCCTGGTCCCTAACTCCCTGAAACAAGCTGTGGTCAAACCCATCCTTAAAAAACCCTCCCTTGATCCCTCCAATCTATCTAACCTCCTTCCTATCTCCAACCTCCCTTTCCTCTCCAAAGTCATTGAGAAACTAGTAAACTCCCGTCTCTCTGACTACCTAGAAGAATCCAACATACTCCTACCCACACAATATGGTTTCCGCAAACACCTCAGTACGGAATCCCTACTCCTTTCCCTTACAGACACAATCCTCAAAGGAATGGATGCCGGTAACTCCTACCTCATTGCCATGCTAGACATTTCCGCCGCCTTCGACACCGTAAATCACAACATCCTCATCAAACTCTCATCAGTATAGGAATTTCAGGTACTGCTCTTTCTTGGATAAAGTCCTTCCTCCAAAACCGTACCTACACAGTCCTCACCGACAATTTTACATCCCTCCCTGTTAATCTCGACTGTGGCGTTCCCCAAGGATCCTCCCTCTCTTCCACCTTATTTAACATTTACATGCTCGCCCTCACAAACCTCCTCTCCAACCTTGGGATCACACACTTCATCTATGCGGATGATGTGCAAATCCTCATCCCTTTCAAAAACTCTGTTCTCACTGCACTCCAAAACTGGAATACCATTCTCGCCTCCATAAACCAGCTCCTCACTGACATGCACCTAGCCCTCAATCCGCAAAAAACTGAACTCCTCCTCGTCTCCTCTAGACATGCAGCCACACCCACTCTCTCCACTCTCCATTCCCTCAACTTTCTGTCCGACACAAGAAACCTGGGTGTTATACTTGATAACCAACTAACCTTCAAACCATACATCAAATCTATCCTTAGCAGCTGCTATTTCAAACTTCAAACCCTCAAACTCAAACCCCTACTCTACTTTTCCGATTTCCGCACGGTACTCCAATCCATAATTTTTTCGAAAATTGACTACTGTAACGCTCTCCTACTTGGACTCCCTTCCACCCACATCAAACCTCTACAACTCCTCCAAAACGCTACTGCACGCATCCTCTCCAATGTCAATAAGAAAGACCACATCACTCCCACCCTCATTGATCTCCACTGGCTTCCCATTCACTCACGAATTATTTACAAGACCCTCACCCTCATCCACAAAAGTATTACTAACGAACACTGCAACTGGCTAAACCCACCCGTGCTTCCCTCCGTGGAACCCTTATCCCTCCCTCCATAAAATCCACTAGACTCATCTCCACCACCAATAGAGCCCTTTCCCTTGCAGGCCCCTCCCTCTGGAACTCTATGCCTCTTGACCTACGTACAGAAACCTCCACACCTACTTTCAAAAAGAAACTCAAAACCTGGCTTTTCCTCCAAGCATACCCCCATTCTTCATCAGCTCTCTCTGCTGTATTCATGCTTTATGTGTATCAGTGTGATGCCTGCATGGGGCTCTGATGAAGATCTGCTCCAGCTCTCTGTGCCGTATTCATGCTTACGTGTATCAGTGAGTCATCTCAGTAAGTAGGGCATAAGCTTCATAACATTGTGCATCAATTTTAAAAAACTTTTCCTCCAGCGCTAGTACCACAGCGTTCGCTACTATATTCATACTAGTTTCAGATGTTGTCGCTGAAGACAGGTTTCTTGTGGCATCTGACATTTTTCCCACCACTGATCTCTGCTGATCTTTATCTTTCCTTGGTGTTTTTGAAGCTGTAAGCGTTTACCACATTAGTAGCGCATACACTCGCAGCACCTTCATGTCTAGCACGTTCCGCTTATTTGTTTCCCAGCAAAGTCTTATTTTAGACCCTTTTTTTTGGCAATTGGCGGAGTGGGGTCCCTGAGCTGGTCAGGAACTCATCCCTACCCTTGCATCACACCACATGACCTCTTCTGAAGAGTGAAGTATTGTCAGTTTTCCCATTGTCTTCATGTATTTCTTGGGAAGATCTGCTCTTCAGCTGTCTGTGCTGTATTCGTTCTTTACGTGTATCAGTGTGAGGCCTGCATGTAACTCTGGTGACAATCAATACATCGGTCCCCCTCTGCATTCTTTATTTAGAGAAATAATAGTGGGATCTGCCCAGAAGAAAGAGCTCTCACAATCTCTAAGAGGCTGATGCAATATAGTGCACGTTTTAGACGCACTAGAAAAAGGGATGCTCGTACATCGCATGTCTGTTTTTCTCTCCCGTTTTTCTAGCCACGTGTCCTGGGTGCCCGGTGACGCGCTAGGGACACACGACTGATCCCTAGCGCATCCTTTTTAGTGCGGCACCTCTTTAACATTTTGAATTGCGTGCCCGGGAGGGGGTGGATGGGCGCGCGTTAGGAAAATAGGCGCTCGACACGAGGGCCCGTTTTCCAAGTGCTCGTATTGCATCGGGCCTCCTAAGCGCTGATGTCTTCTCAGGAAGAAAGACCTGAGCCGTTAAGGGGCCAAGGCAATAATTTTCGCGGAAAGCGGGCGCTGGCTTTTCAGCGCCCGCTTTCTTAACGCAGGCATGGCGCCTGCAAGGGGGGCGCCATGCAATAGGTAAATTGGGAGTCGAGCTAGGAAGGAGGCTTTTCTGTACTTCTTTTACATGTGCTCAGGTATTAACGCCTGCTCCAGGCAGGAGTTAATATCTGAGCGATAAATGTGCGACTGAGACGCACATTTATCTTTTTGCGTTCAAAGTGAACGAGTAATAGGCTCATTCGCATGCATTTGCATGTGATGAGCGCTATCTCATTCACTCTGCACGCAAAAAAAGATAAATGTGCATCTGAGACGCACATTTATCTTTTTGCGTGCAGAGTGAATGAGTAATAGGCTCATTCGCATGCATTTGCATGTGATGAGCGCTATCTCATTCACTGCGTATCGGAGGCGCGTTAAATAGGCGCTAATCCCCCTATTGCATTAGGAGGTGGATTAGCACCTATTTAACCCGTGTCCGACAGCGGGTTAAACAGTGCGCTCATGTGAGCACGCTTGTATTGCATCGGCCCCTAAGAGGGTAAAGGGTGATGTTAAGGCTTTTTAATCTCTTATCTGCAGATTGGATTCCCGGAGTCTGTGTGTGCTAGCACTGCTGCTTCAGATCAACTTGCCTAAGTCAGACAAGGGAAGATTTATTTTGCATTAAGAGGCTTTCTCTCTCTCTCTCTTCTGCTCAGTTATCTCAGGTGTGAGATTTGTGGATGGAAACAGCTGCTGTGATGGGGCCTTGGAGGTCTATTTCAACCATACCTGGCAGCGCGTGTCTTCAGAAGGTGATTCTGTGGATAGAAGAGTTGCTGAAGTAGCCTGCAGGCAACTTAGAGGTGCCACTTTCCTGAGCTTGCTAAACGTCTCCTCTGAGGGACGGAATTCCATGCCCATCGCATGTACCGGCCAGGAGAATCATCTGTCCCAGTGCCTCTCCTTCTCTGAAAGCCCCTTCACTTCTACGTCTCACCATCTTGGAGCAATGTGCTCAAAACCAGGTAATTTACTGCATTATAACAGATATTCAACAGAGCAATGCAAGTGCATCTGTTGGACTCGTGGTAGCAGCCGCAGAGACATAACGGGTTGAACTAGCACAGGTCTGAAACTTGTGAGCAGGCTTGAACTCCAGCTACTGTCCATTCATGTATCTTTCATAATTAAAGACTCATATTTCCTATTTCAATTACCTTACACGAGCACACAAAAGAGTTTCCAAAGTCAACCTTTCATTCACTCACCACTTGCTTGAATCCAATAATTTGATGCTTCCTGCAGCTGAGCTAGCACAGAAATAAAGCAGAGAATCCTGCCCTCTCCCACCTCATGCCTTCTCTCCCCCTCCTTACCCTCTCTTCTCCCCATCTCTTCTATGCCCTGTCTAACTTCTGTTCTCTCTGCCCTCCCGCCTCAAGCCTTCCCTTCCAGCTCTACTTCTCCTATCTTCCTCATGCCTGCCCTGCCCTGCTCTCACCTCTCTCTCTCTCCCCATGCCCATTACACCATCATCAACATTTCTTCTGGAGGCAAAATCATCATCTCTCCCTCCCCCAGCCCTCCAACCCAATAATTCTCTCCTCACCCTCCTCCAGCACAATCAAGTTTTCTCTCTCATTACCAAACCCCCAAAGAACAATCATCAACTCACTTCCTCTCACCCCTCCCCTGGCACAGTTATCTCTGTCCTGTCCCTACCCACCTCCTGTGCAATCACCGTCTCTCACTCAGCCCTGCCACCCTGTGCCATCCCCTCCCAGCAGCAGAAGGAGTCAGCAGAGAGCGGCAGTTCTTGCCTGCATCTGCCTCCTCCGCCGCCTCTTCTGCCGGGGAGCAGCAGGTCCTGCGAGACTGCGGAGCTGCATGTGGTTCCGGCTTCAGATCAAAACCAGAGGAAGAGGACAGATAAAGTTAAGAAGTGCTGCTCTCTGACTCCTCCTGCCAGCAGGTGGTGATCATGTGGGGGCCAGCGTAATAAATCCCAGGCTAAAATCAGGGTTACATCTTAGTGCTGGTTTTAATGAATGTGCGCATTAAAAACAGAGGCCCCCCATGGGATGCAGGAAGCTATTCACATGGAAATAGAAGGGAGGAAAACGTGTGCTGAACAGCTTTCTGTACTCGCCAGACACTGTGCATGCCATTAACTCAAAATCCGTACTATAACTTAAAAAGTTCTAAAACACAGTGCCACTGAATCCCTGACCTGAAGCAGGAAAGATTCCCAAACACGGGCAACTCTCAGTGACAGACTGAGAGACGTGGTCACTCTTCCTTTGGCTTTAAATGCAATAAAAATATGGAAAGATTGAAAATGAAAGGACCTATGATTATATATGAAGGGGTAATGAGTGAAGAGAGAAGTTATGCTGGAGCCGATGAGGCATGATAAAAAAGCCGAGGTTATGACTGACCCTAGTCATTTATGTATATTTGTGTAATAAAGAGGCAAGGCTTAAGAACATAAGAACATAAGAAATTGCCAGGCTGGGTCAGACCAAGGGTCCATCAAGCCCAGTATCCTATTTCTAACATGATCTTTAAGACCTCTATCATATCCCCCCTCAGCCGTCTCTTCTCCAAGCTGAACAGCACTAACCTCTTCAGCCTTTCCTCATAGGGGAGCTGTTCCATCCCCTTTATCATTTTGGTTGCCCTTCTCTGTACCTTCTCCATCGCAATTATATCTTTTTTGAGATGCGGCGACCAGAATTGTGCACAGTATTCCAGATGCGGTCTCACCATGGAGCGATATAGAGGCATTATGACATTTTCCTTTTTATTAACCATTCCCTTCCTAATAATTCCTAACATTCTATTTGCTTTTTTGACTGCTGCAGCACACTGAGCCGACGATTTTAAAGTATTATCCACTATGATGCCTAGATCTTTTTCCTGGGTGGTAGCTCCTAATATGGAAACTAATATCGTGTAACTACAGCAAGGGTTATTTTTCCCTATATGCAACACCTTGCAGTTGTCCACATTAAATTTCATCTGCCATTTGGATGCCAAATCTTCTAGTCTTGCAAGGTCATCCTGTAATGTATCACAATCCGCTTGTGAACCTGGAAGATGTAGTTGGCCAGATTGACAAACTAAAGAGTAGCAAATCACCTGGACCAGATGGTATGCATCCTAGGGTACTGAAGGAACTCAAAAATGAAATTTCTGATCTGTTAGTTAAAATTTGAAACCTGTCATTGAAATCATCCATTGTACCTGAAGACTGGAGGGTGGCCAATGTATCCCCAATATTTAAAAAAGGCTCCAGGAGCGATCCGGGTAACTACAGACCAGCGAGCCTGACTTCAGTGCCGGGAAAAATAGTGGAAACTATTCTCAAGATCAAAATCGTAGAGCATATAGAAAGACATGGTTTAATGGAACACAGTCAACACGGATTTACCCAAGGGAAGTCTTGCCTAACAAATCTGCTTCATTTTTTTGAAGGAGTTAATAAACATGTGGATAAAGGTGAACCGGTAGATGTAGTGTATTTGGATTTTCAGAAGGCATTTGACAAAGTCCCTCATGAGAGGCTTCTAGGAAAAGTAAAAAGTTATGGGATAGGAGGCGATGTCCTTTCGTGGATTACAAACTGGTTAGAAGACAGTCAGTATTGAGGTAATTTAAAATCTCTATTGGGGTAATTGAAATCTGGACCGCCATGAATGCTACACACTCCCACCTCTCCCTGCTTGATCATTTGAATAATTTTAGGGATTATACAGAATACATACAGTATATATATTAGAAATCCTCTGCTATGGACTGACGGCACGGCTTGCTAATCCTGCCACGGTTCTTTATTTCCTGTTTCATGGACTTTTTTTTTTTTACACTAAAATCCCTATTACATATCGGGGTTAAGTTAGTGCCAAAAAACCTGTGCTAAAAGAGGGGTGAAAAGCCATACTGGGGTCAGTTCCCTTGGGAGCAGAGGCCAGGGGGAGAGCTGAACCTGGGAGGGGAAGAGGAGAGGCTGCTGGTGATACTGGGGGCCTCTAATACACTGCTTGTTCATGGAAGCAGCTGAAGTTGGCACAGCTGGGAGTTGCTGAATTAGGATGGCCAGAGCCAGGGGCATCATCTTTATTCCTGCCGTTCCCTCCTTCTGAGGGATGGCCCAGTCTCCTTGTGACCGTGGGGGAGTCGCTCTATCTTCCTTTTTCTCAGTTCTAATCCCAGCTCCGAGTGTGACGACGTAGTCCATGTTGACCGATCATGTTCGGCTTGCAAGATCATCTTTGACAATCTGACAAACATGTAATCAGGCACATCAGAAATGCCCACTTGAATGTGAAATGCTTCAGGTGATAGAATTGCTTCTGGCTGTGTGCCTCACCTGTCAATGTACCTATAACCTCTCTATGTCTGCATTGCATCTGCATGCATCACCTCTCACTCTGTCCTTGAATCTGAAGTGTGTTCTTCCCTGTGATCCATGCTCACTTTTCAGGTGGCCACAGAGCATGCATTTGGATATTCTGATGCCCTTATGACTTGACCTGCCCAACGAAGATGACCTTTCAACTACCATTCCCTCAGCACTAGAAGCTTGCACTTTTCCAGGACTCCTCTGTTGAAGATCCTGTCTTGCCACCGTATATTGCAGATGGATCTCAGGGAGCACTGAAGGAATTGCTCAAGGTGCCTGAGTTAATTGCAGTATAGCACCTAGGATTCATATCTGTATAGCAGGGTGGACAGTGTGATTGCCTGGTACACTATGATCTTAATGGACAATCTCACCCCTCCTCCTACAGATGATGACTGAGTCTGCCAAAGAACGAATGTGCCTGGCTGACTTTTTTGCACACTTGTGCTTCTTGTCCATTTTTAAGATAAAGAGTCCAAGGAAGTCCTATATTTTATATTCATCTATGTAATTTCATAAACAAGTGAAAAAACAAGCTCATACATAGGCCAACGTTTCATAGATTTATAAAATGGGATGGTAGGTTGTATTTTTTAACCGTTACTTTTTAAATAAAACATTTGTGTAATCCCATTGAAAAAAACTTTTCAGTCGCAAATAGTGCTCTCAACATTCTGGAATGGCACATGACATTCATCTTTCTGTGCACTCATGAAGGATCCTTCAAGGACAAATTCTTAACTAAAGAGGTCGATATCCAAAAGCCATTTAGATGAATAATTGAAAAATGATCTATCTAAATGGCTAACTGCTAAATTTTAAAAGGAGTATGCGTGCACCCTTAAACGCGTGATTTGGGCCACACAAGCAAAGAAATGCTCAAATTTTAGTGTGCGTGCAAACAGACGCGTATGATTTAAATTATCTCTGCCGCGTGTTTGTGTGCAGGCTTTATGCATGTCGGGAGAGAGAGACTCTTTTAGAGAGAGAATCTGACACTCTATATATATCTCCCAATGTAAATGTTACAAGGGTCTACAGACCTATGTGCTCAATGTAACACCCTCCCCCACCCAAAACCCACCCTGAGCTGAAAGTGCCCCTCTTGCAGTGGGAGATATGCAAAGTGTCAGATCTCTAACAGTTAACTGGCTATCTCTGATAATCAGCTAACTCTGGTCATGCTGTTGACCTGTCCTAAAATTAGCCAGATATCCATACAGTATCTGGCTAATTTAAAGATAGCTGGGTATATTCAGCAGTGCAACTGCACCACTAAATATATCTTGCTAGTTAGAGAGTCCATCAAGCTAGGTTGAGAGAAGATTGTACAAATCTCAGCTTTGTGTGAGTTTCCTCACTCCGAAGGTCATCAAATCTTCACAAGAGGGTTGTGCTCTGTTCCTACATCTCACCCTGCATGAAAAAGTGCCCCATAACCCCTACACTACTACCAAAACCTCGCCTCGAGTACCTAGGTGTTCCTGCTATAGAGGTATAAATACCTACCTAGTGTGAGAGTCTTATAGCTAGTGTCTCTCTCTCTCTCTCTCTCTCTCTCACCACTCTTTGGGGATGTGGTTTATTTAGTAGACAGGGAGGTGCGGGGATGGCCATTTGCCACTGTATGGGGGCGCACACAACTTACTTCAGCCCCAGGGCATACATGTGCGCACCTTTTAAAATCTACCCCATGACTACAGCTGCGAAGATAACCAAAAGCACTTTGCCAATGCCAAAATTCTTCTTTTTCCTTTTTTAAACCTTTTCTTTCGGTCTAAGAGAGCTCCTGAAAAGACATTTCCCTGTGAAATCTAACAGAGAAAATGGACTTTCTTTGTTTATGCTCAGACTTTGCAGTGTCAGCAACATTAAATCCAGATGCATGCTATAGCCTAGTTTAAAAAAAAAAGCTTCACCATGATTGATTTTCTGTCCTGTCTACTTGCCTACTTCTCCCACCTTGGCTCTGTCCAGTCTATGGCCTCACGTAATCATGACTTGGTTGCTGTAGTTACCAGTCTCACTATAACACTTTTCAATGGGCCATAGTATTTAATGGGAAACAAAAAGATGAAATACAAATTGATGTTTATATTTGTGGGCACCCTCCATTTGTTTTGGGAGGAAAAATTGTCACATTTGTTGCATGTTACTCATTTGTTTAAAAAAAATGCACATCCCAAATACCTTTCTAACAGCTCGATACTGAAAGACCGCGGGAGAGCGGACGAACGTCCGCTCTCCCGGCGCGCGCACCAGCCCTTCGCCGGTGCGCGCGACACAGAATGCAAATGAGGTGACGCGGTGAAAACGGGGAAAAGGAGGCGCTAGGGACACTAGCGCGTCCCTAGCGCCTCCTTTTTGACAGGAGCGGCGGCTGTCAGCGGGTTTGACAGCCGACGCTCAATTTTGCCGGCGTCGGTTCTCGAGCCCGCTGACAGCCACGGGCTCGGAAACCGGACGCCGGCAAAATTGAGCGTCCGGTTTTCGGCCCGACAGCCGCAGGCCGAATTCAAATTTTTATTTTTTTTTACTTTATTTTACTTTCAGGACCTCCGACTTAATATCGCTTTGATATTAAGTCGGAGGGTGCACAGAAAAGCAGTTTTTACTGCTTTTCTGTGCACTTTCCTGGCGCCGGAAGAAATTAAGGTCGGCGCTAATTTCTGAAAGTAAAATGTGCGGCTTGGCTGCACATTTTACTTTCTGTATCCTGCGCTTACCTAATAGGGCCATCAACATGCATTTGCATGTTGAGGGCGCTATTAGGTGCCGCGGGTTGGACGTGCGTTTTCCTCCCCTTACTGAATAAGGGGTAAGGGAAAACACGCGTCCACAGCAGGCTGACAGTGCGCTCCGGAGCGCACTGTACTGTATCGACCTGTAAGTCACTGATCATAGCGTTTACCTTGTAAGAATTTTACTGTTATACCTGCGGACCCTTGGACTGGAGTGAGATTGGCTCAGCCTGTGGGGAGGGGCCCTGCAGGTTCTCACTGCCAGCAGGCAGACCCTGGTGAGGCAGAGATTGGAGTGAGGCTTCACCTATACCAGACCTCGCTCCCCTCGGGCTGAGCCTTTGGGCTCCAGGGTCGGCAGAACTTAGGCGAGTGTCTCTGGGATTAGGCAAGTTGGTGGAGTCCAGGTCAGGCTAGAGTTAAAGGGGACCAAACTATATATAAACACCACAGAAAACAGGGATCCACTAATATATGATCATATCAAGAACAGAGATAACTGTTCTATCACTGTAAATGAAAATTATTTTTCTATTTAATTTAGTAATATCTTGTATCAGTTTTGTTATTATCTTCAATACCTACACACTGAGTGGACCAATATTTTTTAAAATGTGTAGAGTGCCATCTAGAAAATTTTTTTTGGAGAAAGTAGCTTTCATATATAGTGTAGGCGTCCCTGCACCAATTTATTGCAATGCAAATTATAATCATTAACCTCCTACCGCCTCCGTGTTCATTTTTTTTTTTTTAACGTTTTAGTGTTAAAGTTCGAAGACTATCATGACATCCATCGTGTTGTTGGCTCTAATGTACTCAAATGATGGTAAACTTGTAACTTGAAATTGAGATGATCATACTCTTTAAATTTCAAGCTACAAGTTTACCATCATTTGAAGATATTAGAGGCAACAACACGATGGATGTCATGATAGTCTTGGGACTTTAACACTAAAACGTTCAAAAAAATTTAAAAAAAAAATGAACATGGAGGCGGTAGGAGGTTAATGATTATAATTTGCAACAAATTGGTGCAAGGACGCCTACTCTATATATGAAACCTTCTACTTTCTCCAAAAACGTTTTTCTAGATGGCACTCTAAACATTTTAAAAAATATTGGTACACTCAGTGTGTAGGTATTGAAGATAATAACAAAACTGATACAAGATATTAATAAATTAAACAGAAAAATAATTTTCTTTTACAGTGATTGAACAGTTATCTCTGTTCTTGATATGATCATATATTAGAGTTAAAGGGGGGTAGATAACAGTCAAGAAGAGAGTCTAGAAAGAGGTCAGAGGCAGGCAGCTATCAGACAAGATGATGATCCAGGCAGTGGTCAGTGACAGGCAGCTATCAGGTAAGATGAGGATTCAAGCAAGGGTTAACACCAGGTATCCATCTGAGGGGCTAGAAGTGTGGAAGGCAGAGCAGGAACTGGGTGAGGCTGGGCAGACAAGGAAGGATCAGGCTAGCAACATGCACTACAATGTGGCTGGACCTGCTGCTGAGGCATGGGGCGGGCATCTGAGGTGGCCTTAAATAGGAACAGGATGATGGCATCATCGAAGGGTACCAAGGGGGATTTTCCACCGCGGGCCCTTTAAAAAGTTCAGCATCAGCATGCACACATGCTAGAGGGGTGGGGAGCATCCTGTTGTGCTGACAGTGATGGTGACATCCTGCTACAAAGATGCTGCATTGGGGTAAATAGCATGGCTTGCGGGGATTTCCCATGAGCTACGAACACAACAGTACCCCCCTCTTAGGCCCCCTCCTTGAGGTCCAGGGTTTTGGTTTCAAGAGATATTGTTAGTGGAGCTCGTTCAGAAGACAGGGATCTAGTGTATTAATAGAAGGCTCCAAGGAATTTTCTTCTGGGCCATAATATTTTCAAGAGATTAAGTATTCCACCTGGTTACAAGGGTTGTGAAGAAGAAAAAAATGTGTTTCGGTTCATTTTTTCATTTCGTTGATACCCCAATTTGTTTCATTAGTTTCATAGCAAAAATAACTATTCGTTTATTAGTTTCATTTGTTTCTCGTTTGCCATTAAAGTCAATGGGGGAAGTATTTGCAGCCTATTTTTGGTTTTAGAATTGGGGTTTTCTTATCAATTCAGATGAAAATTATGGGGAACAATCATCAGAACATGAAAAGAGCTCCAAGGCTCTTAGACTGTGGCAAACTGGCACCAAACTGGCATGAATAGCCTAAGGCACCTTAAAGGTGCAAAGGGGTACCAGAAGTGGCAAGAGTGCTTTAACAGAGGTGCAAAGCAGCAGCGAGAACATCAAAAACACACCACAGCTTCAAAAGAGAGCACCAATAACAGATGCATGAACCCTCGAAGGCAGCACAACAGGCAAAGCGGCAAGACAAGTGGCATCGACATCCTACAGCACAATGAAGGGGGAACATAGCAAGCAGAAAGACTAGCACCAACACACTGAGGAACCATGAGAGTGGCCAGAAAACCACAAGGAGTTGAGTGAATCATCTGTTGTATGGCAGCAAAGCAGAGTGGCAGAAAGTTGATAGGGGCAAGACAGACTGGCAGAACGGAGGTAGTCAGGTCGCTGTGGTTTTGATAGGAGCTAGACAGGCTGGCAGAGCTGAGGTAGTCAGGTCGCTGTGGTTTTGATGGGGACAACACACGCTGGCAGAGTGGAGGTAGTCAGGTCGCAGTGATTTGACAGGTGTAAAACAGGCTGGCAGAGCGGAGGAGGTCAGGTCGCTGTGGTTTTGATAGGGACAACACACGCTGGCAGAGTGGAGGTAGTCAGGTCCCTGTGGTTTTGATAGTAGAGATGTGCAGAGGGACGCCATACGTTGCATTCGTGATTCGGATTCGTCGGGGACCAGATATGTTGCATTTGGCCGTATGGCGCCCCGATGCGTTAATACGGCGATTTCTATTCGTGTGCCAGCTAAAATTCAAATTAACTACAGCCCCCCACCCTCCTGACCCCCCCAAGACTTACCAAAACTCCCTGGTGGTCCAGCGGGGGGTCCGGGAGCCATCCCCTGCCCTCACACCCTCGGTGTCGATTTCATCATGGCACCGATAGCCTTTGTCACAGGGGCTACCGGTGCCATTGGTCAGCCCCTGTCACATGGCCATCGGTGCCATCTTGTGCTCCTACCATGTAACAGGGGCTGACCAATGGCACCGGTAGCCCCTGTGACATAGTATGGGCAAAGGCTATCGGCGCCATTTTGAATAGTGGCATCGGACGGCCTGAGTGCAGGAGGTCCCTCCGAGACCCCCAGGGACTTTTGGCCAGCTTGGGGGGGGACCTCCTGACCCCCACAAGACTTGCCAAAAGTCCAGCGGGGGTCCAGGAGCGACCTCCTGCACGCCGGCCGTCCGATGCCAGTAATCAAAATGGTGCCGACCGCCTTTGCCCTCACTATGTCACAGGTACCGACGGGCAGCCTCTATGACATAGTGAGGGCAAAGGTGATCTGCTGCCAGTATTCAAAATGGCGCAGATCGCCTTTGCCCTCACTATGTCACAGGGGCTGACCATCGGTACCTGTGACATAGTGAGGGCAAAGGCGATCGGCGCCATTTTGAGTACTGGCATCGGCCGGCGTGCAGGAGGTCGCTCCCTGACCCCCGCTGGACTTTTGGCAAGTCTTGTGGGGGTCAGGAGGCCCCCCCAAGCTGGCCAAAGGTCCCTGGGGAGTCCAACGGGGGTCCCGGAGCGACCTCCTGCACTCTGGCCGTCCGATGCCACTACTCAAAATGGCGCCGATAGCCTTTACCCATACTATGTCACAGGGGCTACCGGTGCCATTGGTCAGCCCCTGTCACATGGTAGGAGCATGAGATGGCGCCAATGGCCATGTGACAGGGGCTGACCAATGGCACCGGTAGCCCCTGTGACAAAGACTATTGGTACCATGATGAAACCGGCACCGAGGGTGTGAGTGCAGAGGTTGTTCCTGTACCTCCTGCTGGACCACCAGGGAGTTTTGGTAAGTCTTGGGAGGGTTCAGGAGGGTGGGGGGTTTGTTTAAATTTTTATTTAGGTGGCCGTATAATTCGGGGGAAGATTTGTGTATTCGTGGGGAATCGCGATACATTTCGCTTCCCCATGAATACTACGAATAGTGTAATATACGTTGCGGATTGCCAATACGGCGAAAACGAATGCACACCCCTAGTTGATAGGTGCAAGACAGGCTGGCAGAGTGGAGGTAGTCAGGTCACTGTGGTGTTGATAGCTGCAAGACAGGCCGGCAGAGTGGAGGTAGTCTAATCTCTGTGGTGTTGATAGGTGCAAGACAGGCTGGAAGAGCGGAGGTAGTCAGGTCGCTGTGATGTTGACAGGGGCAAGACAGGCTTGCAGAGAGGAGGAAGTCTGGACCCTGTGGTTTTGATAGGGTCAAGACAGGCTGGCAGAGTGGATATAGTCAGGTTGCTGTGGTGTTGATAGGTGCACAACAGGCTGGCAGAGTGGAGCTAGTCAGGTCACTGTGGTGTTGATAGGGGCAAGACAGGCTGGCAGAGTGGAAGCAGTTCAACATGGGTCAGCAGGTAGTAAGAGATAGGTGAGCCACGGGGAGCGTTATCTTTCCTTTGTGACGGACAGAGCTCCCTGGAATGGATTCGCCCTCATAGTGGGGCCCAAGCCTTCAAAAGTGTGGCGGTTCCATTGGCATCTAGTGAGCTCTTGCTGGTCTTTGAAAATCTGGGGGACATAGCATATATACGAACGAGAACTTTGAATGCCAAGGCAGAGGAGGGTTCCATGTGAACAGCAGTTCAACATGGTTCAGTGGGTAATAAGAGATAGGCAAGCCACGGGGAGAATTCTCTTTCCTTTGTGGCAGACAGAGGTCCCTGGAATGGGTTCACCCCAAGAGTGGGGCCCGAGTCTTGGAAAGTGTGGCGGTTCTGTTGCTGTCTCGTGAGCTCTCGCTGGTCTTTGAAAATCTGGAGGACATAGCAGATATACGAACAAGAACTTTGAAGGCTGAGGTGGAGAAGTGTTCCATGTGAACAGCAGTTCAACATGGGTCAGCGGGTACTAAGAGATAGGCGAGCCACGGGGAGAGTTCTCTTTCCTTTGTGATGGACAGAACTTCCTGGAATGGGTTTGCCCATGAGTGGGGCCCAGACCTTGGAAAGAGTGGTGGTTCCCTTGGCATCTAGTGAGCTCTCGCTGGTCTTTGAAAATCTGTAGGATATAGCAGATATATGAACGAGAACTTTGAAGGCCGATGTGGAGAAGGTGTCCATGTGAACAGCAGTTCAACATGGGTCAGTGGGTACTAAGAGGTAGTTGAGCCGCGGGGTGAGTTCTCTTTCCTTTGTGAAGGACAGAGCTCCCTGGAATGGGTTCATCCCGAGAGGTGGGGCCCGAGCCTTGGAAAGTGTGGTTGCTCCGTTGATGTCTAGTGAGCTCTCGCTGGTCTGAAAATCTAGGGGACATAGCAGATATACAAATGAGAACTTTGAAGTTCGAGGCAGAGAAGGATTCCATGTGAACAACAGATCAATATGGGTCAGTGGGTACTAAGAGACAGGCGAGCCGCGGGGAGAGTTCTCTTTCCTTTGTGAAGGACAGGGCTCCCTGGAGTTGACGGAAGGGCACCACAAGGAAGATGAACTTGTTCCAGCTCTTCGTCATTCGGATTATTACTGCTGCCATACTTTGCAAGGCAGGGCAAAAAACTTATGGATCTGCGACTCTTAGCAGTGGATCACTTGGCTTGTGCATCGATGAAGAACACAGCTTTCGAGGCCTCAACGCCATCCCCAGACAGAATGCAGAAAAGGAGCCGGCGCTACCTCCTTTTCCTCTCTGACTATGACCTCAGATCAGACATGGCGACCCGCTGAATTTTAGCAAAAAAAAAAATAAATTAACCAGGATTCCCTCAGTCAGGTACCTCGGTTGAGGTCAGGCCTTTGTAGTGACATAAGGGCTGGACAGACAGGCACAGTGGTTGAGGTCAAGTCCTTGTAGTGATGAAATGGCTGGACAGGCAGGCACAGCAGTTGAGGTCTGGCCCTTATAGAGACATAAGGGCTGGACAGTAGGCAGACAGGTACAGCGGTTGAGGTCAGGCCCTTATAGTGACTTAAGGGCTGGACAGGCAGGCACAGTGGTTGAGGTCAGGCCTTGTAGTGATGTAAGGGCTGGAAAGTGGACAGACAGGCACAGCATTTGAGATCAGGCCCTTGTAGTGATGTAAGGGCTGGACAGTGGACAGAGAGGCACAGCTGTTGAGGTCAGGCCCTTGTAGTGACACGTGCTGGACAGGCAGGCACAGTGGTTGAGGTCAGTCCCTTATAGTGACATAAGGGCTGGACAGGCAGGCACAGCAGTTGAGGTCAGGTCCTTATAGAGACATAAGGGCTGGACAGTGGACAGACAGGTACAGCAGTTGAGGTCAGGCCCTTGTAGTGACATAAGAGCTGGACAGGCAAGCACAGCGGTTGAGGTCAGGCCCTTGTAGTGGCATAAGAGCTGGACAGGCAGGCACAGCGGTTGATGTCAGGCCCTTATAGAGACGTAAGGGCTTGACAGTGGACAGAGAGGCATGTGGTTGCGGTCATGCCCTTGTAGTGATGTAAGGGCTGGACAGTGGACAGAGAGGCACAGCGGTTGAGGTCAGGCCCTTATAGTGACATAACGGCTGAACAGGCAGTCACAGCGGTTGAGGTCAGGCCATTGTAGTGATGTAAGGGCTTGACAGTGGACAGAGAGGTATGTGGTTGAGGTCAGGCCCTTGTAGTGACTTAAGGTCTGGACAGGCATGCCCAGTGGTTGAGGTCAGGCCCTTGTAGTGGCGTAAGAGCTGGACAGGTAGGCACAGCGGTTGATGTCAGGCCTTGTAGTGACTTAAGGGCTTGACAGTGGACAGGCAGGCACTGTGGTTGAGGTCAGGCCCTTGTAGTGACATAAGGGCTGGACAGACCGGTACGTTGGTTGATGTCAGGCCCTTGTAGTGACACGTGCTGGATAGACAGGCACAGTGGTTGAGGTTAGGCCCTTGTAGTGACGAAAGGGCTGGAAAGTGGAAGGCCAGGCACAGCATTTGAGGTCAGTGAATTAAAGGCTGGACAGGCAGGCACAGTGGTTGGGGTCAGGCCCATGTAGTGATGTAAGGGCTGGACAGTGGTCAGAGAGGCACAGCGGTTGAGGTCAGGCCCTTGTAGTGACATAACGGCTGGACAGGCAGTCACAGCGGTTGAGATCAGGTACACATGCTGATATTATCTGGAGCATATAAGGCAGTTGGAGCTGCTGCAAGGCTTTAAATTGCGTATCTGTCTCCATATCCTCTGTGGGCTCTGTGAGACAATGCCCCTTGACCTAAGGCTGGAAACAAACATGCAAAACCTCAAAAAGAAGATGAAAACCTGGCTATTTAACCAAGCCTACCAATAACTCTCACACACACACTTGCACCCAGACCCACAAGAGCTTAACCCCCCTCAAGCCATTAGTTAAATTGGTTGTTTTCTCTTTAACTTGTTTAGCTCTCAAGTTATGAAAATTATAATTACATGTTCCTATTGTCTGCATTCTGCTACCATCCCTATCTCCCTCGTTCCTATACTATATCTTTCCTGCCCCAAAACTCTTTGAAGTTATTCAATTGGTTAAGATGTAATTTCCTTTCACGCCTCTAATCTATTTACTGTAAACCGATGTGATGCGCAAACGAACTTCAGTATAAAAAAGCGTTAAATAAATCAATTAATGAATTAATTAATTTATGCTGGTGTCTCCTTTGCTTGGGTGGGCTGACAGTCCTTCTTTCCAGCTGCTTTTGCTCTAGCCCGTGCAAGAAGAGATGATTTTTTTAGGGGCAACATGGCTTTGGCGTACTGAAGTGGAGGAGGAGGAGGTACTAGCTGTCGCTGACAGAGTGCTGCTCCTGCTTGGGCTAGCAGCACATCTCTCTGAAGTGACCGCTGCTGTTTCCTCCTCTGCTTCGGGCCTAATCTGTCTCTGCCTATGGTGCTCCTGTTCACAGACCTTTTCTAACAGCAGGTTCCCTTAACGTACCAGGATCAGTCCAGACTGCTGGGTTATGCCTCCCCTCCAGCAGATGGAGTCAGAGAGAAAAACTGAACGCACCCCCTAGATATACTGGGGTGCCACCTGCCATCCTTCAGTATTTTCTCTGACTCCAGCAGATTGAGAGGCATAACCTGCGGTCCTGTCCTGGTTAGGTTTGTTTGTCTGGGAATCTACCTGTTTGCGTGTTCGCTGACTAGATCAACTGGTTTCTTCCGTCTTTCGGATTTTTCATGTAAAAAAAAAAAAAAAAAAAAGTATGTTTGATTGATTGGGGGGTCTTTTGTATCAGCGCAGCGTGAAGGCAAGTTGGTGGGCAGGCATAGAGGGCATTGCCCTTGACTTTACTGGACTAGTGTGTCCCGGTAGGCTGGGGGAGAGCTTACCGGTGGGCCGGTCACCCTCCCCCCACTATTCCAGGGATTAATTCTCTGAAGGGGGCTTAAAAAAAAAAAAAAAGAAATTTTAAATTTTAAAGATTAAAGATTTAATTAAGCAGAGCCACTTAAGCCCTGTTGGGGACAGGCAGTGAGCTCCCTATTGCAGCCCCGGCCTGCCGTGCCTGTGAGGACTCCGGAGGGGGTGGCTGGTTCACCCGGCGCGTGTTTGCTGTGAGCGTAGCTTGCCTGTTAGTTTTTGGCGCGCATTTCTCTGCTGCTCCTTAGACCGGCCTCTGGATGCCGCGATCTTCGGCCTGCACGGCCTGTGGGGGGGCGGGGGGGGGGCGCAACTCTCCCGAGAGGGTCTCTGCTCCCGATGTCTTCCCGGGGGTGAGGGACCCTCTTGGGGCCGAGCGCTGCCCGCAGCAGGTCCTCTCTCCCCTCTTCGGCGCGGCAACGAAAAATGCCGGGCTCCCGATCTTCGGTCCCGCCTCCCTTGGAGAGGAGGGCGGCGGCCATCTTGGACACGCGGCAGGCTGAGCTATCAGCGTCGGAGGAGGGAGTCTCCCCTCCTCCTTCTCCACCTGATTTAAGGCCGCGGAGTGTACCCGATTCGGAGGATCATCGAGCCCCCCCCCTCCCTCCCGGCCTATGGGGGACAATTTGAAACGGTCAGTCCCTTTTTCCTCTAAGTTTGTGCTACTAATGCACAAAATGATTTTAGAGGCAGAAGCAGGTTGGGAGGCAGAGGGTCCCTCTCCACTGAAGATCCCTAAAACATTTTTGGATCTGGGGACAGCTGGGGCTCGTTGCCCTCGTCCGCGGGGGGGCTGAAGATCCGGTGGAGCCGGACCTCGCTCCGGACTCTCCGGGTGCGCCCGGAGTGCAAGTTGCGGACGAGCAAGGACCTGTGGAAGGAGATGACCCCGAGGTACTCAGATTGTTCAGAAGGACAAGTTAAGCTTCTTAATTCTTCATGTCTTGAAGGAGTTGGAGCTCACTGTTCCACAACAGGAAGCGGACACTTCCACGGGGGATGTGGCTATGGCGGGCCTATGGGCCGCCCCTCAAACTTTTCCCTTCTATCCCAAGGTTTGGCAGATTGTGTCTAAAATGGGAGCTTCCAGAGGCCTCATTGCGGGTGAGCAGGCTATGGACAAGCTGTATCCCCTGCCGGTGGAATCCTTGGATCTTCTCAAGACCCCCTCGGTGGATTCGGTGATCACGGCCGTGGTTAAGCACACTATCATCCCCGTCATGGGGGGGATAGCGCTGAAGGATCTCCAGGTTCGAAAGTTGGAGATCTTATTGAAGCGCATTTTTGACATTGTGGCCTTAGGAGTCCGGGCGGCGGCTTGTAGCTGTCTCGTGCAGAGGGCCAATCTGCATTGGGTCCAACAACTGCTTACTACACAGGAGCTTCCACCGGGCGAGGCGGAGCAGGCCAACTGCATGGGGGCGGCGGTCGCCTATACAGCGGATGCCTTATATGATTTTATTGCGGACCTCGGCTCGCATTATGTCTTCTGCAGTTTCAGCCAGACGGTTGCTTTGGCTCCGTCGTTGGTCAGCGGACGCCTCCTCTAAGGCACGGTTAGGTTCTTTTACTTTTAAGGGTAAGTTGTTGTTCGGAGACGAGCTCTATCAGCTCATTAAGGACCTGGGAGACAATAAGGTTTATAAGTTGCCGGAGGATAAGCCCCGTCAGTCTAGATCCTTCAGGAACACCAGAACTCGTTTTTGGGGTCAACGACGGTTCCATATGGGGTGGGTTGGTTCCTTTTCCCAGAAACAGCAGGCGACAAGGTCTCAGTCCTGGTCTCCTTCCTTTCGCGGCAGGCGGCCTCAGCGTTTGGAATCCTCGCAAGGTTTCTCCCACAACAAGGCTGCTCAATGAAGGTGCACAGGCCCATTCCTCTGTGTCCGTTCATCGGGGGTCGGTTTGTCCTGGTTTTGGGAGGAATGGGTCAAGATAACTTCGGATCAATGGGTCCTCGATGTAGTTCGGCGCGGTTACTAGTTGGATTTTGCTCGTCCCCTCCGGGATCTTTTTATGACATCGCCATCATCCCCTCCGGGATCTTTTTATGACATGCGATCCTCTGGAAAAGCAGCGGGTTATCGCTCAAACCTTGGACCACTTGCGGACACTGGGAGCGCTGTTGCCGGTTCCGCCGGCCGAGCACAGGACTGGTCGGTATTCCATATATTTCGTGGTTCCGAAGAAGGAGGGCGCGTTCAGACCAATCTTGGATCTAAAGCGCGTGAACAAGGTCTGTTATTGCGGCCGTCCACAAGGGATAATTTTTGGCTTCTTTGGATCTGACCGAGGCGTATCTTCACATTGGAATATGAGAGAGTCATCAGAGATACCTGAGGTTCATGGTGTTGGGGAACCATTACCAGTTTTGTGCCCTTCCGTTCGGATTGGCGACCGCTCCAAGAGTGTTCACCAAAGTTCTCGTGGGTGGTAGCAGCTTCCCTACGCCATCAAGGAATCCTGGTACATCCCTATCTCGACGACTGGCTCATCCGGGTGAAATCGGAAGCATTGTGCAAACGAGCAGTTCGTTTGGTGGTGCAGCAACTTCAGGCATTAGGTTGGGTAGTCAACTTCGCAAAGAGCCTGACTAGAACCAACCCAACAGTTGGAGTGCTTGGGCGCCCGTTTCGATACCTTGGTGGGCAAGGTCTTTTTGCCACATCAACGCATGATCAATTCTAATGACTCAGGTGTGGAACCTGATGGATCTCCCGTTGCCTATGGCCTGGGATTATTTGCAGGTCATTGGTCATATGGTATCTACTCTGGAAATGGTACCTGGGCTTTTGCGCATATGCGGCCTTTACAAAGAGCGCTTCTTTCTCGTTGGGATCCAGGTCCTAGGATTACGACCTGGAGTTACCATTGCTGGAGCCGGCCCGTTCCAGTCTCTCTTGGTGGCTAACCCCGGTCCATCTTCTGCAAGGAGTGGACCTGGAGCCTCTGTCTTGGATTGTAGTGACGACAGATTGCTAGCCTACCCGGCTGGGAGGCAGTCTGCCAGTCCCGAGTGGTGCAGGGGACATGGTCTGCTCACCAGGCCACCTGGTCCATCAATCGTCTAGAGACCAGAGCGGTACGTTTGGCCTTGCATCACCTCCTCCTGATGTTGCGCGGTCGAGCGGTGCGAGTTCTGTCGGACACGCGACCACGGTAGCAATACATAAATTGGCAAGGAGGCACAAGAAGTCATCCAGTGGTGACCAAGGCGTCATTGTTGATGGCCTGGGCGGAACGTCACTGTTCCGCATCGCGGCCACCCATATTGCAGGCATGGACAACGTTCAGGCGGATTACCTCAGTCAGCTGCGCCTAGATCCAGGGGAGTGGGAGCTGTCGGCCGAGGTGATGTATCTCATCACCCGGGGTTCCACACTTGGACTTGATGGCGACTCGGCTAAATGCAAAGGCAGTGCGTTTCTTCAGCAGAAGGCGGGAACACGGTTCAGAAGGCATAGATGCACTGGTGCTTCCGTGGCCTCTTCGCATCCTTCTATATGTGTTTCCTCCGTGGCCCCTAGTGGGGAAGGTGTTAAGGTGCATAGAATCCCATCGGGGCCTTGTGATTCTCGTGGCTCCGGAGTGGCCGCGGCATCCGTGGTTCGCGGATCTCGTCAATCTGGTGGTGGACGGTCCACTGCGGCTGGGTCATCTTCCGAATCTCCTTCGACAGGGTCCGGTATTTTTCGATCTGGCGGATTGCTTTTGTCTGGCGGCTTGGCTTATGAGCGGAGGCAGTTGAGGAAGAAAGGTTATCCGGACGCAGTCATTTCTACTCTCCTTCGGGCGCGCAGATTTTCAACTACGCTTACTTATGCTAGAGTTTGGAAGGTCTTTGACTCTTGGGTGTGGTGATTTAAAGATCTCGCCACGACGTTCTTCCGTGGGACATATTCTTACATTTTTGCAAGACGGTTTGAAGAAGGGTTTGGCCTACAGTTCGCTTAGAGTTCAGGTAGCGGCTCTGGGTTGTTTGAGAGGTAAGGTTGATGGTGTTTCCCTTGCGTGTCACCCGGATGTTGCTCATTTTTTGCGTGGAGTTAGGAACTTGCGTCCTCCTGTGAGGGTTCCCTGTCCTTCCTGGAACTTGAACTTGGTTCTCCGTGGTCTGTGTGTGGCTCTTTTTGAGCCTCTGAAGAGGACCTCCTTGAAGGATTTAACTCTCAAGACAGTATTCCTCGTGGCCATTTCATCAGCTCGTCGTGTTTTGGAACTGCAGGCTCTTTCTTGCAGGGAACCGTTCTTGCGTATTTCTGCGTCGGGATTCTCCTTACGCACAGTACCTTCCTTCTTGCCGAAGGTGGTGTCAGCATTTCATGTTAATCAGACGGTGGAATTACCTTCTTTTTTGGAGGAGGAACTCCAGTCTTCTCAAGGTCAGGACTTGAGGCGTTTTGGATGTCCGTTGGGTACTCCTGCGGTATTTGGAGGTAACCAACGAGTTTTTGAAGGTCTGATCACCTGTTTGTGTTGTGGAATGGACCCAAGAAGGGTCTTCAGGCATCCAAGACAACTATCGCTCGATGGTTGAAGAGCGCAATCGTGTCCACATACATTGGTTGTGGTAAGCCTGTCCCTGATGGGCTTAAGGCTCACTCATTGCGTTCTCAAGCGACTTCGTGGGCAGAAAGCCAGTTTGTGTCTTGCTAAGAGATATGCAGGGCGGCCACTTGGAAATCCGTACATACGTTTGCTAGGCATTATCGATTGGATGTTAATGGTCCGTCTGCTGAGTCCTTTGGGAGCATCGTGATTCGAGCGGGAATCTCGGGGTCCCACCCCAGTTAAGACGGCTCGGGTACATCCCAGCAGTCTGGACTGATCCTGGTACGTACAGGGAAAGGAAATTAGTTTCTTACCTGATAATTTTCGTTCCTGTAGTACCAAGGATCAGTCCAGACGCCCGCCCAAGGTTTCTGTGAGTCTGCTCGTGTTCAGTAATCTACGGTTACAGGTTGTACTTACAAGTATTTGGACAATTTGAATGGTAAGTTCGTTGGTTTTGTGTTCTATTCTAATGTATAAGGTGACAGGGTTGTTTTCTGTCTTTCAAGGATGTTATTGCTTGATCTGGTCAGTGGGTTTTACAAAAAAATAAATAAAAGAGGGGGTTGTCGACGGAAATGTTCATTTGGTTACTTCTGCTTTGATATCGCATATACTGAGGGATCACAGGTGGCATACCAGTATATCTAGGGGGTGCTTTTCAGCTTTTCTCTGACTCCATCTGCTGGAGGGGAGGCATAACCAGCAGTCTGGACTGATCCTTGGTACTACAGTAACAAAAATTATCAGGTAAGAAACTAATTTTCCTTTCTTCACAAATGTGAGACAATCAGACTGTAGGGTGAGTTTCCCTTTCACATGGGGATCACAGACTGTGGCGAGCATGTATGTGTGGTCTTCTGTTAAAAGCACCTGCTTCTGCAAAATGTCCAGACAATGCAGCACCTCAGCTGTCATTCCCTCTTCCTATTTAAAGCCTTTCAAATTTTCATCCAGGAAATTAAACTATAGGGATAATGTCAGCCAATGGTGGCACTTCTGGAACTCAGCTCCTCCGTGACATCCATGAAGGCCTGCAGGATTTTTACCAGCTGACTCATGACTAACCAATCATGATGCCCTAGGGGATTCTACACACCTATGACCATTGAATCAGAAGTTCATGAAGGGGTTTGTCTACTGCTCCACTAACCTCTGCAGCATCATATAGGTGAAATTCCACCGGGTGGCAATGTCTTGAATGAGACACGTGAGGCATCTCCAAATCCAGTCTGCTTTTGTCGGAGAACCTGCCTTGCCTTCACACTTCTGTGGAAGTGTGCTGCTATGTTCCTGCACTTGTGTATTAACGTATGCAGGTATTCATTCTCTTGGTGACTGGACTCCAACCCCAGAGTTGACTTCACTACCAGGTGCAGAGTGTGTGCAAAACATCAGATGTTCTGAAAGCCCCCATCGGATATTGCCTTTACCATGTTTGCACCATTGTCTGTGACAAAGAGCCCTGCCTGAAGATTCCTGTCTCTCTGGTGTAGCTGCCAGCTTGCCAGCATCTGTCTGATGCATGCTAGAATATTGGCTGAGGTATGTGCCTCGTCCGTCAGGTGAGTGTGCAGTAAAGCCTACTGCACCCTGATACTTGTTCACTAATAGAGCTGCTGCCTGCCCCTGCCTCAGCTAGGTCCCACCAGTGTGCTGTCAGGGAGAGGTAAGAGAGTGAAGCATTCATGGCAGTCCAGATATCATAGGTGAAATGCACACTCCCCTCTGCCTTAGCTAGCAGCACTTGGATGTGACTGTGACACTTGTTGTACAGGCTGGGATGACCTTTCTGCTAAATGTTGTTCTGGAGGGGACTTTGTAATTTGGATGTAATTTGGATGGCCTACAAGGGATGATCATCAAAGGCAATCATTCCCCAATGCTCCTGGTTACAACTTTTGAGGCTGCCTGTCTCCTACCCTGGGATAGCATTAACGCACACCACCCCATTTCCTCCATGGTGGGTTGTCGCTTCTGCACATGGCAGGGGTTTGCTGGCCTTCCACCTGACTACTAGAAGGGGCTAAGGGCATGGGGTTCTCTGCTCCTTTTCAACCACTTTATGCTGCCTGGAAAAATGAGTCCCCTGACTGGTACTGCCACCATCCCCAGATAACAGTACGGTTCATGGGTGTTGCCTCTTTATATGCTGCGTCTTGCCAAAATTAGATAGATGTCCCATTTGCTTGCCTCTGCTAATAGACCTGGCACAGTAATTACACTGAGTAAACGCAGGTCCTCACTCACTTTAAAGTGGCTCCAGATCACAGATTTATTTTGTGATCCCTTCTCTATAGCCTTCGAGGTGGATGCTGGAACTGGAGTTGAAGTAATGGGTGCACCCTGAGAAGCAATGCCAGGGGCATCAGTCTGTGCCTGTGCTGAATGCTCTTCCTCATCCTCATCATCAGTTTCATCTCTCTCCTCCAGCACTGAAGTGGAGGCTATGACAGAAACTAACTAATCCTCCTAAACCTTCTTCAACTATTATGTCTTCTATTTCTGATTAAAGGAATCCCATACAAGATGATTCTTCATCGGAATCAGATTCAAACACTGACTGCACTACATTGTCAGCACTAACTAGAATCTGCTGTCACAGGTGATGGTGGTGCATCATGTTTAAATTTATTTTTTTTCTGGATGGAACTGCCTGCCCCTCCAGTGATTTTAGATTGAAACAGCTCCCTTTTTAACTTTAGTGGGGGACTGCCTTTTGAAGTGATTGAGGAAAACTACACACACACACACACACACACACACACACACACACACACACACAGACACACAGTGCGGTGCCTTGCTGTACATTACAACTGAAACTGCTCTGTGTGCACAAAACTGAAACTCCAGATAAAACACTGGAAGCCTCAGCCTGACTACCCCTGCTGTGAGTCTGCAAGCCCAATTCCTACAGTACTCACTGTGATGCTGCTTGTTGTTTGAAAATACCAACTGCCAGACAGCCACTGCAACTCTATCTCCCACCCACACCACCCAAACCCTGCCTGCAACCTACCCCAGTGGGGTAAGATAAGCAGCAAAATGCCACTGCTGGCAGCTTGTCTCAGTGGGTGAGACAGAGAGATGAGACAGTCTGAGTTCAATAAAAAAAAAAATGTGCAGTAAAAAAAAGCCTGGCTGCCTGGCAGGCACAGCAGCAAATAAGAACAAATATCTTTTTCAGCAATAGCAAATTAATTGTAGCAAATAGCAATAGCAATTGAATAAAGATCTGAGATACTCTAAGAGAACTCAAACAGCAATCAATCTTCTCAGATAGAACCCAAGAAGAAAGTGCACTGTGCTATACTGGCTCATCATAGAACATACAGCAGGAACAACATCACAGAGCAGTGATTGGCTGAATTAGAAAAATGATTTGCTCTGATACTTTGGGATTCTGGTTTCCTTGCCAACCTGTCCAACCCACTCTTTGACAGGGCTATCAGGTCACTTATGACTCACAGGAAAGGGCTGATTGTTATGGATACTCCCACATGACCCTTCTCTAGTTTAAAAGCACTGTGATATATGATATGATTCATTCGTGGGGGATCGCCATCATTTCGCAGTCCCACAAATCAAATGAATAGGGACCTATTCATTGTGGATACCACATTTGTTGAGAACGAATGCACATCCCTACTGGTTAACCATTTTGCGAGACTCCAGGATCTGTTAGACTTCATATACTATGTATTCCTCGGAGATGATTTCCTTTGGTTCCAGAGCAGAGTGTCTACCAGAAAGTACCAGAAGTTTAAGTAAGGAGATGTGGAATGAATTATGAATCCTCAGAGTTGGAGATAGCTTCAGTTGATAGATGGCAGACCTAGTTGCCGTATCACTGGGGAATGGTTCTATGAAGTGAGGTTCCAAGCATAATGAGAGGAATCAGAGGAGTTTGGTCTTAGCCACACCTTGTCTCCGACTTTAAGTTGAGGGGATGGCCAGCTTTTGGCATCAGTGACTCTTTTAGCTTCATGGCAGCCTTGTTGATCAGGACATTGATTTGTTCCCAGAGTATCAGAAGTTCCTCTGAAGAGATTAGGTTTGCGGGCAAGATTATCCCTAGCAGAAGTGGCAAGGGAATCTAGGAGTGCTTCCCATAGACAATATGAAAGTGGGAAGATCCAGTGGTATCATTGATGTGATTATTGTGGGCAAATTCAGTCTACAGAAGAATAAAGGCCCAGTCATTCTGGCTCTTATTGACATAAGGGAGTAGAAAGGTCTCGAGCATCCGATTAGTGCATTCCTTTTGTCCATTGCTTGAGGGTGATAGGTGATAGTATTTTCTAGAATGATCCCAAAGTTCTTGTAGAGAGCTTGCCAATAGTGAGTGGTAAACTGCACATCCCAATCTGAAAGAATGTGGTCAGATTATTGGTCTTTTACTTTAAATCCTATGCTTTTCTGAAAGCCATGTTTTCAGTTCACGCTTGAAGCTCTTTCTATCTGTTATTTGATATATTGACTCTGGCAGGGAGTTCCACAACTTGGGCCTGCTATTGAAAACATTTGGTCTCTTATTTGCGTTAGGTATGTTTTCCGAGTTGAAGGTACCATAAGCGGTCCTTTGTTTTGTGATCTTAGGTCTATCTGTGGTGTGTAGTGTTGAATTGTCACTCCTAATAAACTTGAGTTAATGTTGTTAATGATATTGAATTTTAGTGTTAAAACTTTATAGTGAATTCTGGATTGTATAGGAAGCCAGTGTAGTGCAATCAGGAAGGCGTAATGTAATCAAATTTCCTTGTTCCTAGTAAGAGTCTTGCAGAGGCATTTTGAAGTAGCTGGAAGTAGTTTTAGTAGGTTCGATGGTCGACCTAGTAGAAAAGAGTTGCAGAAGTTTGAAAATATAAGTGTTTGTAGAACAATATAGAAGTCTTGATATTTCGTCCGTCGGTGGCAGATGGCTGCGACCGCTCTGCCTTACCTTTCTCTCTCCTCTTTTTCCCTCTCTGGGAAGGATGGCTGTCTCCGATGCCAAGTGCCATGGGCCTCGGTGTCCTCAAACAAGCATAGGTGTCCCCATCCGCCATGCTCACTCCCGTGGCCTCCTAGGGTGCGAGCACGCACATCTCTGATGCTCAAGTACACATCATGGCGGGAACCTCGGGGGCAGCCCCACCGCATGACGTCAATACCTCAGGGCATTTTCATGACGTCAATACCTCATGGCATATTCAAGGTGTGAGACCACATCTTGAATACTGTGTACAATTCTGGTCGCTGCATCTCAAAAAAGATATAGTTGTGATGGAGAAGGTACAGAGAAGGGCAACCAAAATGATAAAGGGGATGGAACAGTTTCCCTATGAGGAAAGGCTGAAGAGGTTAGGTCTGTCAGCTTGGAGAAGAGACGGGCTGAGGGGGGATATGATAGAGGTCGTTAAGATCATGAGAGGTCTTGAACGAGTAGATGTGACTCGGTTATTTTCACTTTCGAATAATAGAAGGACTAGGGGGCATTCCATGAAGTTAGCAAGTAGCACATTTAAGACTAATCATAAAATTCTTTTTCACTCAAAGCCCAATAAAGCGCCGGCCGTCCACTGGATGGCCTGCATCATTTTTAAAGATGGCGTCGGCCATCCAGTGCTTCTACCATGTGACAGGGACTGACCAATGGCACGGATACCCTGTAACATGGTAAGGGCAAAGGGCCATCCGCGCCATTTTTATTAGCACGGCTGTCGGCCCGAGAGCGGGAGATTGCTCCCTGCTCCCCCACTGGACCACCAGTGGCGTAGCGAGGGGTGGGCGGCCGCCCCGGGCGCCGGGGTCTAAGGGGGCGCCAAATGCCTGGCTCTGCCTTGCACGGCTCCATCGGACTCGGCTGGCAGCAGAGCAGTGCAACTCGACGTAGGATTTATTTTCTGCTGTGCCCAGGGGCGGATTGACCTATCGTGGTCTCGACCGCGTGGCTCTTCTTCAGCCCAGCCTCGGCGCCTTTCAGCCAGCCCTTGACGGAGGCCAAGCTGGCAGGGACCGAAGAAGAAATACAAATCGAGGCTGGTGGGGGCCGAAGAAAAGAAGATCAGCCAGCGCGGCCTGAAGAAAAGAAGATGGGAACCTCCCAGCCAGGCCTCTGCCAGAGAAATTAAAATCGAGGCCAGCGGCGGCTGAAGAAAAGAAGATGGGCGCCTCCCAGCCAGCCTCAAGGGGGGGCTGACTGTGCGACACCCATCTTCTTTTCTTCGGCCTCCGCCGGCTTTGATTTTAATTTCTTCAGCCTCCGCCAACCTTCAGGGGCTGGCTGTCTCCGGCGGGGCCCGAAAGAAATGAAGATGGGAACCTCCCAGCCAGGCCCCCCGCCGGAGAAATTAAAATCGAGGCCGGGAGGTGGCGGGGGAGGCCGAAGAAATGAAGATGGGAACCTCCCAGCCAGGCCCCCCGCCGAAGAAATTAAAATCGAGGCCGATGGCGGCCGAAGAAAAGAAGATGGGCGCCTCCCAGCCAGCCTCAAGCGGGGGCTGACTGTGCGGCGCCCATCTTCTTTTCTTTGGCCCCCGCCGGCCTCGATTTTAATTTATTCGGTCCCCATCGACCTTCGGGGGCCGGCTGTCTCTGGCGGAGGCCGGAGAAATTAAAATCGAGGCCGGCGGGGGCCAAAGAAGTGAACACCGGTGCTGCTAACCGCCGGAGACCAGCTGTTCAACCTTGGATCGGAAGGGTGCTTCTGTGTATATGTGAGAAAGGAACGGTGTGTATGTGAGAAAGGAATTTGGCTTCTGTGTGTGTGTATACGGTATGTATGTGAGAGAGGAATCTGCCAGTTTAAAAAAAAACTTTTGTGCTGGTAGTGCAACTTTTGAAAAGTTGGATGAAAGATTAAAGTTAGAAAATGTATATTTTTAAATGACTAAGACTGGAATCTTCCCATTTAAAAGGGAAGTTGACTAAGGATGTCTTTCGGTTCCATATCTCCCACATGAATAATCATACGACTGATAGTTTGAAGAAAGACACTTGCTTTATTGCCTGGAAGCGTAAAACAAGAGAAGCTGTACGGTGTGGGTGGCTGTCCCTTGGGAGGGACAGAACCTGAAGGAAGGGTGTCATTCGCCTTCTGATAGGAATGTGGTTTTCTTATTTAATGGTTGGGATCATCACTTTCACTTTTAGTAAAAGTGAAAAATGCTGCAAGTCTGAAAGCAAGGTGCTTCTGTGAGTGGTAAAATGTATGTGAAACAGGGAGGGTACTTCTGTGTGTGTTGCAAGAGAGATGGAGCATGTTTTTGGCTGGCTTGTGGCTGTGAGATAGAACATGTGTGTAATGAGAGCTTGTGTGTAAGTGAAATAGAGAGAGCATGTGTGTGATTGAAAGCCTTTGTGAAGTAAGAGAGAGCAGAGCATTGTGTGATTGAGAGAGACTGGCCAGAGAGGTGACCTATGTATGTGTGAAACTGATCAGGAGATGACTGGTATGTGTGTGCTTGTGTGTGTGTGAGTGGGAGAGACTGGTTGGGGAGATGATTGGTGTGTGAGAGACAGAAACTGGTCTTGAGGGTATGACTAGTGTGTGTGTGTGTGAGAGAGAGAGAAAAGATTGGTTGTGGTCCCTAAGGAAGAGGACCATGAGGACAGCTTCAGCAGCTACTGCTGCTTCTGGCGTCGCCTGCAAGGGAAAGGAGTAGGAGAACTGCTGGAGAGGGTAAGTAAAGGTGGCTTTTTTAAGTTCATTTTCTTGATTACCATTTTAATTATTGGGTAGTATGTGATGTGTCTGCTGTTTGAAATATTTTATTGGTGTTTGGTAAAGGTTTCAAAATTTCCTTGTCTTTAATTACTGGATATTCTATTCATCAGCTGTTCTGAAATTATTTTATTAGTATGATTTTATAATTATGATCCATTTATTTATTTATTTATTTAAACATTTTTATATACCGGCATTAGTTGTGGACATCATGCCGGTTTACATCAAAACTGGTAAAGTATGGAAGTTACATTTTAACAGGGAATTAGAAACTGGGAGGAGGGTAAATAATTAAATAGGATAGACGAGAAATAACAGTAACATTAACATTAACATGGTTCCTCGGTGTGAACGAGGAGAGAGAATAACAACATATGATTCCTCAGTATGAGGAAGATGGAAACAGATGCAATGTGGTCTATTTTTTATTGGAGGAGGTGTGAGTTTTTATTCTGGGTAGGCATGTTTGAACAACCATGTTTTCAATTTCTTTTGAAGTTGTTCATGATTTATATATCTTGATTTTATTGATTGTTTCATGAGGAATGGTGACATTTTTGTTTTTCATTGTTGCACTGTATAGAGTCTGGCATGATACGTTTTACAGTTTAGTTTTTGTCTGCACATTTCTATTTATACTTTATGTGGCTTTATTCTGTAATGAGGGCAGAAAAATAGCACCGATTTCAATGCAAATCATTGATGGAGGGAGGGGGGCGCCGAAGAAGTCTCTTGCCCTGGGCGCCAAATTGTCTAGCTACGCCACTGCCACCAGGTGATTTTAAAACATTTTGGGGGGGGTTTGGGAGGGTGGGGGAGTCTAAGGGGTCAGGTTTAAAGGGTCGGGGTGGATTTTTTGTTTATCGGATCGGGCGCAGCCGATAAACAAAAAACCAATCGGGCCGGACGATAAAAATTATAAGATTTGAATCGGAACTAAAACCGAACCGATTCCGGTTCCGATTCACATCTCTAAACTGTTCTGCAAATCATGGTGGCTCCTCCCCGTGGCTTGAGTCATCTCCACTGTGACCAAGGGTCCACTATGCCTCAAACATAACAGATTGCTAACTCCATGGACTCGGCTCAACTTGCAGCACTGCAGGCCATTCCGGGCCTAGCACAGCAGATTACAGAACAACAGAAGTCTTTGAAGAATCTTGCTAATGCCTTTAACCAGTTGCACGCTCAACTGAACTCTTCAGTGCCCTCCTGTAAAGGAGTTGCTGTCCACCAGTGGTTACCCTTAAGACCACTGTACCTCTATCTACACCTACCCGTTTCATGGGTGAAGCCAAAATGTGCAGAGGATTCATCAATCAATGCAGCATGCATTTTGCTTTGCAGCCTACCCTCTTTCCCACTGAGGCTTCAGAGACCACCTACATCCTGTTGTTCCTCGAAGGACAAGCCCTGGCTTGGGCTTCACTGCTATGGGAACGAGAGTACCCTATCCTGAAGGACCTATCAGGATTCTTACAATTGTTTAAGTCTGTGTTTGATGACCTGGCTCGCCTGACCATCGCTGGGTCCATCCTGCTTAATCTACAGCAAGGTAACAAGCAACTTACAGACTTTACCATTGAATTTAAGACCCTAGCATCCGAACTGCATTGGGACACTGGATGTTTCCGTGCCATATTCTTGGAGGGTCTCAACTCCCACATAAAGGACGAACTCGTGGCTCATGATCTGCCTGAATCCCTTGAGCCCTGATGGAACTTGCATGGAGAATTGACCGCCGTATCCACGATCGTACTCAAGAGTCCACAAAAGTCTACAGTGGGGGCTAACCATCCTAAACCTGTGCCTACTGCTTCCAGCTTACCGTCTGCACCCATAGAGGAGGAAGAGCCTATGCAACTAGGCCAAAGCCACTTGACCTCTAAGGAAAGATATTACCGTAAGTGTATGGGCCTGTGCATGTACTGCTGCCAATTGGGTCATTTGTCCGGAAACCTGACGGACCTAGGATCTGCAGGAGGACTTCTCCTGGGCCTTACCTCACCCACTCCTCCAATGTCCTTACCTTTATCACTGCTCTACGGAGGTCTCGATTTCCAGACTCTCGCACTAATTGACTCTGGTGCCGGAGGTAATTTCATCCTGAAGCGCTTGGTCGAACATTTGAGGATTCCTACTACACCTATAGAGAAGCCTCTCTTATTGTCTTCTATCCATGGAGAGCCACTTCCTGGAGAAGTTTCACTCATCACCCAGGCCATTGGCCTGCGCACTGGAGCCCTTCACTCAGAATCTATTCCTTTTCTAGTGTTGGATAAAGCCATGCACCCGGTGGGGTTGGGTCTGCCGTGGCTTCAAGACCATATGCCACAATTTAATTGGGCCACTTTGGAACTGTCCCAGTGGGGACCTGACTGTCATGGTCGGTGTCTTGCTGATGTTTCATTGCTCAGTTGCATGCCTACCACTCCATCATTACTTGGCTTACCTCCACAATACGCCTCCTTCCAGGATGTTTTCTCTTAGCAAGCTGCTGACGTGCTTCCTCCACACAGAGAATTCAAATATGCCATAAATCTGAAGCCGAACTCAGAACCTCCCAAAGGAAGAGTCTATCCTCTTTCTGTAGCCGAGGCCAAGGCTATGTCTACTTATATACAGGAAAATCTACAAAAAGGCTTTATCAAGCCTTCCAAATCCCTTGCGGGCACAGGGTTCTTTTTTGTAGGGAAAAAAGATGGCACCCTACTCCCCTGCATCGACTACAGGGGCCTGAATGAAATTACCGTCAAGGACAGGTATCCCCTGCCCTTAATATCAGAACTATTTGATAGACTCAAAGGGGCCAAAGTGTTTTCCAAATTGGACCTAAAAGGAGCCTACAACTTGGTGCGTATTAAAGAAGGAGACGAATGGAAGAGTGTTTTTAACACCTGTGACGGTCACTTTGAATACCTCGTCATGCCCTTCGGCCTAAGCAACGTACCTGCAGTCTTCCAAAATATGATGAACGATATCTTACAGGACTTGCTCTACCAATGTGTAGTAGTATATCTTGATGATATACTGATCTTTTCTCAGGATCTACAGAGTCATCAGGAGGATGTAAAGAAAGCCCTAAGGCGCCTGCATGAATACCGCCTTTACGCTAAGCTTGAGAAATGTGAATTTCACAAAGAAACTGTACCTTTCCTGCGATATATCGTCTTGAAGAATGGTTTCCAAATGGACCCTAAGAAACTTGAGAGTATCCAAGACTGGCCTCAACCCACAGGCCTGAAGGCATTATGTTGTTTCTTAGGATTTACCAACTATTACCGATCCTTCCTTAAAAACTACTCATCATTGACAGTTCCTCTAACAGCTATGACCAAGAAGAGAGCCAACCCTGCCACTGGTCTCCTGAAGCCATCTCATCCTTCATGACGCTCAAAGAGGCTTTTCAAAGAAGCCGTGTCTCCACCATCTTGACCCACACTGTCCTTTTATAGTGGAGGTTGAGCATCCGACGTAGGTGCGGGGGCAGTCCTGAGTCAGTACCAGCGAATGCAACGTACTCCATCCCTGCTCCTTCTTTCTAGGTGGTTCTCGCCTGCCGAAAGAAACTATGGGATAGGAGATAAGGAACTTCTCGCAATCAAACTGGCTTTCAAGGAGTGGCATCCCTGGCTAGAAGGTGCTCAATACCAAATAGTAGTCTATACTGACCATAAAAATTTAGATTACCTTCGACGTGCTCAAAGACTCAATCATCGTCAGGCAAGACGGTCCCTGTTTTCAACAGATTTGACTTTCTTCTAAAATACCGTCCTGGAAAGAAAAAACACCAGGGCTGATGCTTTATCATACTCCTTCTCACCTTAGGACATGCCATATGAACCCCATATATAATTTATCCTGCAAGAGTGGTCCTCACAGCCACCCACATGGTACCTGATGCGAAGACGGTGATGGCCAGAGGTTTAAGAGGAAAACTGTTGGGCACATGATTCTCGCTTGGCATGCCATCCTGGACAGAATCGTACATTAGCCATGTTACAAAGATACTACTGGTGACCAACCATGAAGGACATGCAAGTGTATGTGGGTTCCTGCGCTGTCTGTGCCAAGCAAAAACCACCACCTGGGCGACCTTGAGGGTTATTGCAACCATTACCTTCAATGGATGAACCATGGACCCATATCGCTACTGATTTTGTAGTGAACCTGCCAGCATCCAGCGGCAACAAAACCATATGGATAACAGTTGACCGGTTCTCTAAAATGGCGCACTTTGTAGCATTGCCAGGACTACCCTCTGTTACTGAATTAACTAAACTCTTCATCAGACACATCTTCCTTCTTCATGGGATGCCCAAACATATCCTATCTGACAGAGGAGTACAATTTGCTTCAAAGTTTTGGAGAGTATTATGTCAGAAGTTTGACATTGCCTTAGACCTTACCTCTGCCTACCATCCTCAGTCGAACAGCCAGACTGAGAGGATGAATAGGATACCGAAAACAATTCTTACGATCCTATGTCAACTCTAGACAGAAAGACTAGGCTGAACTACTGCCTTGGGCAGAATTTGCCATTAATTCACATCCTGCGTCTTCAATGGGGTCTTCCCCTTTCCAACTTGTCTACGGGAGACAACCTTTACCTTCGCTGCCTATACCATTGACAGTATCCTCTCCTGCTGCCCAGGCTACCACAGCAGAATTATCCCAACTCTGGAGGCAGAAAAAGGATCTCCTTGTGAGAGCAGGACAAAAGGCTAAGAAAACCTATGATGCCCATCATCAAAAGGCACCCCACTTCCAGCCGGTAACAAGGTCTGGTAAATACCTCCGACTCAAACTTCCATCTGCAAGGTTTGCTCCTCGCTTTGTGGGACCTTTCGCCACCTTCGGCGATTAGGAAACTTAACATACAGTCTCAAACTGCCTCCATCAATGAAGATACACAATGCTTTTCACGTATCTCTACTGAAGCCAGTGATACTCTCCGAGTTCTCCAGAAAGGAACCAGAGCCCAACAGCCTGCATACAGAAGATGACATTGAATATGCCGTGGATGACATTCTTGATGTACGTAAGAAAGTGAAGACTTGGGAGTACCTCATAACATGGGAGAACTACGGCGCAGAGGAAAATTCCTGGGAACTACTGGGTAACATCACGGATAAAGAAATGGTCCGCCAATTCCACTTGGCACACCCTCGCAAGCCCAGACCACCTGGAAGAGGTCTTGGAGGGGGCCCTTTGAAGGGGGGTACTGTTGCATCCGTTGGTCGCAGACAGCTGCGACAGCTCTGCCTACCTTTCTTTCTCCTCTTTCTCCCTCTTTGGGAAGGATGGCTGTCTCCGGAGCCAGTGCCGCAGGCCCTTGGCATCCTCAAACGAGCATGGGCGTCCCCATCCACCATGCTCTCTCCCGTAGCCCTCCTAGGGTGCAAGCACGCACATCTCTGACGCTCAAGTACACGTCATGGCAGGAACCTCTGGGGCGGCCCCACTGCATGACATCAATAACTCCGGGTATTTCAAGCCTCCACTTCCGCTAAGCCAACGAGTTAGCAAAGTCGCTACTCTGCCTGCTCTAAGCTGACAGCTTAGACACTATCTCACTAAGGGCCTCGCTCCTACTGAAGCCTTAGATACCCGCCCCTCGGGGGTCTGCCGCTTCTACTACCCTTCGGGGCCTCACTATCTAGACAACTGCTCTTCAGGGGTCTAGTCTTTTCTCATTTCAGGATCGGACTCGGGTACTTTGCTCCTCGAGGGCCCTCCCCTTGATCCTGTACCTCGGACCTTCGGTCCCACCACTCTACATCGGAAGACGCATACTCTCCGTGAGTACCTCTACGAACCAGCGCTCCAACTCCGTCCAGAAGTCTGCCTATCTGGATGGAGACCACCTACTGAGCCTGTTGAGCGTATTGGCACCCTCGTTGACCGGAGCATTACCTTCCTACATTACCATCTCTATGGCAGTACAATAAAAGACTGTTCTACTCCATGTCTGCTAACTGCTCTGCCAATCACAGTGGTTCCTCATAGGGCTCCTCCCCATGGGTGGAGTCATCTCCACTGTGACCAAGGGTCCACTATGCCTCAAACACAACAGATTGCTAACTCCATGGACTCGGCTCAACTTGCAGCACTGCAGGCCATTCCGAGCCTAGCACAATACTTGAAATGTTAACAAGGGTTTCAGTCAATGAAATATTCTTATGTTGGAGTACCCTGTTTTGATTAATTTGCTTATATGCTTTTTCATAGTGAAGTTCTCGTCGATCTGAATTCCTAAGTCATGTACTTGATCTGAGGGAGTAATATTAGTGATTCCTAGGTCTAGGGTGGTTTGTTTATCGTTGTATCTCTCCTTAACCATAAAATTTCAGTTTTTTTAGGGGTTTAGAGTTAGTTTTCAGTTGAGAAAGTTTTGTTGTATTTCCTTCATGTATGTTGTAGGAGATGACACATATTTTGAATGTTTTGTCAAATGGTATATAGAATTGTATGCACTCTGCATACAGGAAGAATCTTAGATTTGTGAGTAATGTGCATATAGGCAACAGATATATGTTGAATATGTTGCGACCATCGGTCTACGATGGCTTCCCCCCGCCTACCTCTCACTACTTGCGGCTCCTCCCATTCACCTCGGACTAATGGCCACCGCGGTGTCTGTTTGCCATTCTCTCCAGCGTTCCCGGACCAGCTTTGGTGCTGCCTCATGCCATGCTCCTCCAAGGTACCTTAGGGCGCATGCCGCACGCAGCCCTCATCTTTATTCTCACGTTGGCGCAAACCTCAGGGGTGTCCCCCTGTTATGACATCACGACTCACGGATATTGAAGCCTACAGTATTTGCTAGCTCACCGAGTTAGCATGAGATTTCCTATGGATGGGATTCGCTCTCTGTATCTAAGCTACTCTGCCACACCAGCGCTTCTGGAACTCTTAGACCCCCTCGGGGTTACTAATGGGGTAGCCGCTCCTCGGGGGCCTCTTCTGCTTCTTACAGATACTATCAGGAAAGCGGTACTTGCTCCTCGAGGGCCCATGTTCCCTGAGTCGCTGCCTGTAATACCTAACCTTCTACTTGGAAGACTTCACCTACAGTTTTCCATCGGTACAGATACCATCTATTCCACAGTACTGCTTCGCTATAACCAGGTACTCCCTCCTCGAGGGCCTGCCCTCCACTCTGATGCCAGACCTCTCGTCTAGTGGAATCTATGTCATTGCTATGTGAGTACATTATAACTGAGTCTCTACTCTAAGGGATCAGGTACTCAATCCTCGAGGGTCTGCTCTCCTCTGTCTTGGAGCTTCTCCTATTTCTACCTGTGACTCTGTATGCTTCTCATTGTGTACTCATCTCTCAGTCGCTTTCCACTAAAGCACAGCCTTGCAGAGGATTCGTTGTTCCAGCGTTCTGTAGGAGACCTTGCCCAGCTGGGCTCTACATCCCCTACTCCCTACTGCACCTCTGGTGGTTTCCAAAACTGTTTAAAAAAATATTAAAATCTGTGTTTGTGTGTCCAGAGTCTAGCCTGACACTGTGGTCCCTCACAGGACTGGCCCCTGTGGGCATGGGTCAGCTGCCACAGTGTCCAGGGATCCACCCAAACACCATTAACCATAATAGATTGCTAACTCCATGGATCCGGCTCAGCTCAACGCCTTGCAGGCCATTCCAGGCCTGGCCTTGTGCATTGCTGAACAACAAACGCATTGGAGAAATTAACTACTACTGCGTTTCATCAGCTGCACGCACAGAAGAATCAAGGTTCTACTTCCAGTAATGAAGGTCAGTTACCTGAAGTAACTGTAAAGACTGCTGTGTCTCTTGCTGCTGCAGTACGGTTCTCTGGGGAAATTCAGAGAACTAGAGGCTTCTTAACCAGTGTTGTATGCATTTTGCATTACAACCCTCTCACTTCCCTACAGCCTATGCCAAGTCTACTTACATTCTATCCTATCTGGATGAAAGGGCTTTGACTTGGGTTTCCTCGCTGTGGGAATGCAAAGACACCATACTGAAGGATACTGAAGGATTTATGGACTTGTTCAAATCCATTTTTGATGATCCTGCCCGATATACTGTTGCTGGTTCTGCATTGGTTGACCTGAAGCAAGGCAACCAACTACTGGCTGATTTCGCTATAGAGTTCAAGACTCTTGCGACTGAATTACATTGGGATCCTAGATGTCTGAAAACTCTCTTCTTCAAGGTCTTAATGCCTGCTTGAAGGACGAGCTGGCCACTCATGAGACACCTGACTCGCTGGATGAACTAGTGGCCTTAGCTACTAGGACTGATCACCGGCTTTGTGATAAGGTGCAAGAACTCAAGCTTTGTAAAAGACGGGTTCAGAAGGAAGTCCGTGCTGAACCTGCACTCAGGATGGTTCCTTTGACTCCTGTTGCCAGTGGGGAAGAACTAATGCAACTTGGTTGCAGTCACCTGACATCCAAAGAGAGAAGACTTTGGAAGAGGAATGGTTTGTGCATGTACTGTGGACAAGCTGGTCCTGAAGTCCAAACATGCCCCATCTGTCTGGGAAACGGACGGACCTAAGTCCTGCAGGAGGACTCTTCTTAAGCCTTACTACGCCCTCTCCTCCGCGCTCTCTCCCTGTCTCTCTGGAATTTCAGACTCTTGCCCTGGTGGACTCAGGGGCAGGAGGTAATTTTATTCTTTGATTACTAGTGGAACATTTGAGGATTCACCTCACCACTCTGAAGATTCCACTACTCTTATCGTCTATACATGGGGAGCCTTTACCGGGTGATGTTACCTTTTGTACCGAACTGATATCCCTCCGCACCAGAGCTCTCCATACTGAGTCAATTTCCTTCTTTGTGTTAGAGAAGGCCATGCACCCTATCATTCTGGGGTTACCCTGGTTGCAGCTGCACATACCACAATTCAACTGGGCTACGTTGGAACTCTCCCGTTGGGACCCAGAATGTCATGACAAATGTTTAAAAGAGGTCTCTCCTTTTCCCTGCATGCCTACAACTCCAGCGACGCCAGGACTGCCGCCTCAGTATGCATCATTTTATGAGGTATTCTCCAAAGAAGCTGCTGACATCCTTCCGCCACATAGATCTTATGAGTGCGCCATAAGACAGAAAACTAATGCTGAACCTTCTAAGGGACGTGTCTACCCATTGTCGGTGGTAGAGAACAAGGCCATGTCCGAGTACATTCAAGCCAGACAAGCCAATATTATCTCTCCCCACTTCCCCCTACCAGTACTTCCTCTTAGACATCTGGTTATTCTCTCATTTTAGCACCCGGTCCGCCGGTTAAACCCCCCTCCTACCTCTATGTTAACCCACATCTTAATCCAAGTTGTTTCACCCTGTTCATTGTAATGCACTCTTACGCAATGGTTGTTATATTGTTAACCGAGGTGATTTGTAACCTGTTACATGAACCACAGTATATAAAAATGTTAAATAAATAAATAAATAAATAATACATTCAGGAAAACTTGCAAAAAGGGTTCATTAGACCTTCTAAGTCTCCTACAGGTGCAGGCTTCTTCTTTGTGGGGAAGAAGGACGGCACTCTGCGCCCTTGTATCGACTATCGAGGTCTGAACAAGATCACGATTAAAGACCGATACCCCTTACCTCTGATCTCAGAGCTTTTTGATCGACTTCAAGGAGCCAAGATATTCTCAAAACATGACCTAAAGGGAGCCTATAATTTGGTTTGCATTCGCGAAGGCGACAAGTGGAAATCGGCTTTCAACACTCGAGATGGCCATTTCGAATATTTGTTAATGCCCTTCGGCCCATGCAACGCTCCCGCTGTGTTCAGAACATGATGAATGACATTCTGTTGGATCTTCTGTACAAAAGTGCCTGGATGGCATCTTCATATTCTCACAAGATATGCCTATTCATCTAGCAGATGTCAAACAAGTATTACTGAGACTTAGAGAACACTGCCTTTACGCCAAATTGTCAAAGTGCGAATTTCACAAAGAATCTGTGCCTTTCCTTGGCTATATCATATCAAAACAAGGCTTCTGGATAGATCCCCAAAAATTAGAGAGTATCAAGAATTGGTCTCAACCTACCAGTCTGAATGCCCTGAGATGCTTTTTTGGGGTTCACAAACTACTATAGAAGCTTCATAAAGAACTATTCTTCTTTGACAGTGCCCTTAACTGCTATGACATGGAATGACAGTGCCCTTAACTGCTTCAAAATAGTATGCGGAGGCCATTTCCGCGTTCGAGAAATTAAAGACTGCCTTTTCCACTGAGCCATGTTTACGTCACCCTGACCCCAATAGACCCTTCATCGTGGAGGTTGACGTTTCACATGTCGGAGTAGGGGTCATGTTAAGCCAAACTGGAGATTCTAAAGCCTTACATCCCTGCTCCTCTCTCGCAGCACTTTTCTCCTGCAGAGAAGAACTATGGGATTGGAGATAAAGAGCTCCTGGCTATTAAGTTGGCATTCGAGGAATGGCAGTCTTGGCTCGAAGGCGCTCAGTATCAAATTACCGTATTCTTGGACCACAAGAATCTAGAGTATTTCCATCATGCGCAATGTCTTAACCACAGACAAGCCAGATGGTCCTTGTTTTTTAATTGCTTTGACTTCATGCTCAAATACCATCCCAAAGACAAGAATACCAGAGCAGATGCTCTGTCTCATTCTTTTCTATCTGAGGATGTTTCTGAAGAATGTCAGCACATTATCGACCCAAAGAAAGTCTTCTTGGCAGCTACCCATTCTGTGTCTGCCGGTAAAACGATTGTCGCCAAGAACCTCAGAAAGACACTTCTACACTGGGCTCATGATTCCAAATTGGCTGGCCATCCTGTTCAATGCTGTACCCTTCTGAAATTACAGAAGTACTATTGGTGGCCTACTGTCAAGGAAGATGCATACTTCTATGTAGCGTCATGCTCCAACTGTGCTAAACATAAGCCTACTTCTGGTCAGCCTTTGGGACTGCTGCAACTGCTGCCAGTTCCGGACCAGCCATGGACTCACATCGCTACAGACTTTGTAGTTGATCTACCTCTTTCAGGAGGAATGAATACTATTTGGGTGATGGTTGACTGTTTCAGTAAGATGGCTCATTTCGTGGCGTTGCCTGGCTTACCCTCAGTCTTGGAGCTTGCAAAGCTCTTCATCGCACACATCTTTCGCCTTCACAGCCTACCAAAGCACATTGTCTTTGATAGAGGATCTCAATTCACGGCAAAGTTCTGGAAGGCTTGTGCAAGCTATTTGATATCTCTCTGGATTATGCATCTGCCTATCATCCACAATCTAATGGCCAAATTGAGAGGATGAATAGGACCCTGAAACAGTTCATTCAGGCCTATGTGAATTGCCATCAGAATAACTGGGCCGAGCTGTTACCATGGGCAGAATTTGCCATTAACTCACATCCAGCGTCTTCCACTGGATCAACAACATTTGAAGTGGTATATGGTCGACTACCTTCACCGCCACTTCCACTGACGCTCTCAGAGTCTTCCCCAGCAGCTCAATCCACTGCTGATGACATCCATCAATTATGGACTCAGACTAAAGACATGCTAATCAAAGTGGGTAAACAAGCAAAGAAATCCTATGATGCTCACCATTCTAAAGCGCCTGTATTTCAATCTGGTGACAAAGTCTGGCTGTCAACTAAGCATTTGAGACCAAAGTTACCCTCCACTCTATTTGCTCCTCGCTACGTTGGACCATTTCTAATCCTCCGACGTCTTGGCAATATTACGTACAGTCTGAAGCTACTGACTGGATTGAAAATCCACAACGCATTCCATGTTTCACTTCTGAAACCACTCAGTGAGTTCTCATCCAAGTCTCCTGAACCAACTTCTATTAACACAGAAGAAGACCTTGAATATAAGGTTGAAGCTATTCTGGATGTAAGAAGATGTGGGAAAACGTGGGAATACCTTCTTGTATGGGAAGGTTACAGCCCCGAAGAAAATTCTTGAGAGCCGTTGGCTAATATCCTGGATAAAGAGATGCTTCTTCAGTTTCATCAGATGCATCCACAAAAACCAAGACCTGGTAAAAGAGTTGGAGTCCGCCCTTTGAAGGGGGGTAATGTTGCGATCATTGGCCTATGAAGGTTTCGCCCCACCTACCTCTCACTATTTGCGGCTCCTCCCGCTCACCTCAGACTAATGGCCACCGCGGCATCTGTTTGCCGTCCTCTCCGGCGTCCCCGGACGGCTTTAGTGCTGCCTCACTCCATGCTTCTCCAAGGTACCTTAGGGCAGGCGCACATACGCACGCCACCCTCATGTTTATTCTCACGTTGGCTCGAACCTCAGGGGCGTCCCCCTGTTATGAGGTCATGACTCACGGATATTTAAGCCTACAGTATTTGCTAGCTCACCGAGTTAGCAAGGGATTTCCTACGGATGGGATTCGCTCTCCGTACCTAAGCTACTCTGCCACTCCAGCACTTCTGGATCTCTTACACTCCTCGGGGTTACTACCAGGGTAGCCGCTCCTAGGGGGCCTCTTCTGCTTCTTACAGGTACTATCAGGAATCCGGTACTCGCTCCTCGAGGGCCCATGTTCCCTGCTTCGCTGCCTGTAATACCTAACCTTCTACTTGGAAGACTTCACCTACAGCTTTCCATCAACGAGTACAGATACCATCTATTCCACAGTACTGCTTCACTGGAACCAGGTACTCGCTCCTCGAGGGCCTGCCCTCCGCTCCGGTATCAGACCACTCGTCTAGTGGAATCTATGTTACTGCTATGTGAGTACATTACAACTAAGTCTCTCTACTCTAAGGCATCAGGTACTCGCTCCTCGAGGGCCTGCTCTCCCTATCTCGGAGCTTCTCCTATTTCTACCTGGAACTCTGTATGCTTCTCATTGTGTACTCATAACTCTCAGTCTCTTTCCACTACAGCACAGCCTTGCAGAGGATTCGCTGTTCCAGTGTTCTGTGGGAGACCTGTCCAGCTGGGCTCTACATCCCCTACTCACTACTGCCACCTCTGGTGGTTTCCAAAACTGTTTAAAAAAAAGATTAAAATCTGTGTTTATGTGTCCAGAGTATAGCCTGACACCTTGGTCCCTCACAGGACTGGCCCCTGAGGGCATGGTCAGCTGCCACAGTGTCCAAGGATACACCCAAACACCATTAACCATAACAGAATAGTGTGGCCTAAACTGCTGATCCATGAGGGATGCCTGTATTGATAGGAAAGGTGTCAAAAATGTGATTGTCTAATTTGACTTGAAATGTTCTATCTTTTAGGAAAGAAGAGAACCAATTGTTAACATTTCCATATATTCCAATTTCTCGTAGTTGGTGGCATAGCAGGGTGTGGTCAACTGTGTCAAATGCTGCTGTTAGATCAATTAGTACCAGGATATATGATTCATTGTTGTCGAATGCTTGTAGTGCAGGATTGGTTAAGAATACGAGAAGATCTGTTGAGCGATTTTTTTTCTGAATCTGAAATGGTTCCAGTATAGTACAGGGTGGCTCATGGAAAAGTAGCCCACCTCCAATACCAGTGCATTGGAGGCAGGCTACTTTTCCATGGGCCATCCTGTGTATTATTGTCTTCTAGGTGGTTCTCTAATTGTGTTAATACTGCTTTTTCTAGGACTTTAGCTATAAACGTCAAGTTGGGTATTGGTCGGTAATTGTCCAAATCGTCTATTCTGCCAGTTTTATCTTTTAGTATTGGTTTAATTACCACTTGTTTTGCCTTATCAGGGACTAGTCCTTCTGTTAGCGAGTGGTTTATTATGGTTGTGACTATCAGAGATATTGCACTCTTTACTGTTTTCAATGTACTTACAGGGATCAGGTCTAGTGGGTGGGTGGCAGGCTTCATTTTAGTGATGATTTGGTTTATTTCAAAATTTGATTCTAGGTTGAATGAGCTCCATAAAACTTCACCAGATTTTCCTTCAGGCTCTATTGTTGATGGGCTGGTGGAGAATTGTCTTTAGGTTATTAATTTTGTTTAGTAGTGATTTGGCGTATTCATTGCATGAGTTCTTTCAGAACTGGTGGTTATTAGAGATAGAGGAGGATGGCTCCTTGATTAGGTTTTTAACTGTTTTGAAGTGTAATTTGGAATTGAATATTACACCATGGGAGAGTCCTGCCGCAAAGATGCTGCATTGGGGTGAGTAGAGCAGCTTGCGAGCTATGAACACAACATTTACTAATTCTGATAATAGCTAAGATGGAGGAGCAAGCAAAGACATTGAACAAAATAATCTCTCAGGGACAGAAGAAATCAAAATGCAAACAGTCGCTCTTAGGGCTTGGGTATATTTCTGCAATCCTCTTTTTTTGTACTTTTTGCTTTCAGAGAGCATTCTCATTAATCGCACATCCATTGACTACTAAAGGTCTTTAGACATGAATTATAAAAATTAATTATTTCCTGCACGTGCTGGATCATCTGTCCTCTGTCTTCAGACCGTTTCCTGGAGTATTTGTCAGGTCCTCTGGCTTGCCTTGTCTAGCCCCTCTCCTGCCTGGATAGTCAGGGTAAGGGTCCTTTCTGGGCTCTTATATTTGGCTTGAAGGAATTCCAGGCAACTGTAGCCTCAGGCCAGAGGCAATGCTTTCATTATCAGGGAGAGGATTTCAGTAATCAGTAAGATTGAGTATAAGCTTGATTCAAGGAGGTATAATATTTTGTATATTGTTATATGCATTGATAACATTGTATGAATAACTATTTTGTTGGGTAATGGTTCACTGCTGCTTTGGATTAAAAAAATTGGGGGGATACTTTTTGTATTTGGGGATTATAACATTAGATTGTTTTAAATGTTTGAATATGTGTGGATGTGATAGATGTGAATGGGCTAGTTAGTTTTTATTTCTCTAGATAGGGGTTCAAGATATGTGTTTGTGTTACACTGGAATATCCTAGTGGTTCAGAGGATGGATAATAAAGATCTTCTAACACTCACCCCTTAACTCTTCCTCTTCTGCTTTTCTTTAGGTCCCACATATAACACCAGGCTTGTTGGTGGAAGCAGGCCCTGTGAAGGACAGGTGGAGGTTTTTTCAGAAAAGTCCTGGAAGATGATTTGCTATGAAGGCCGGGGCATCCAGCTTGCTGCTGTGGTGTGTAAGGAGCTGCAATGCGGGTCTGCTGTCAATGTAGTAAGAGGTTTCGGTCTCTGGAGCACAGCAGGACAACTTTTGCGTAATTTTGTCAGCTGTCAAGGTCATGAATCCAAGCTGTCTGAGTGCATGTCACATTGGAGAGACCGGAAACAGTGCGAAGATCCGGAGGACACACTTGGAGTTGCTTGTTCAGGTACATTCTTAATTCCTTTTACCACATTATTTCTTGTCCAAGGAGTAAAGGAGTTCATTGCTCTTTCCCTCTCTTTACCCCTGCAGCGCTTTCTCAGTTTCTCAGGACATCATCTTGTCTATTCCTTGATGCTTCTGGATCTTATTCTAGCTCATTTTTTCCTTTTTCGGCATAATTTATCCTGAGGTGAAATGCCAATGTTTTGTAATAAAAAGTAGATATGTTTCATCAGGAACAATCTTCTTGGTTGTAAAAATGTCCTTTCTGGAGACAGTCTTCAGCTGGCCATGTTGCAGTCGTACTTTATGTGTATTAGTGTGAAGCTTGTAAGGAACTAAAAAAGTATAAAATAATAATAGTGAAGTAAACCTACAGAAAGTACAAAATCAGGGACTCTGAGGGCTATAATAAGAACATAAGAAATTGCCATGCTGGGTCAGACCAAGGGTCCATCAAGCCAAGCATCCTGTTTCCAACAGAGGCCAAAACCAGGCCACAAGAACCTGGCAATTACCCAAACACTAAGAAGATCCCATGCTACTGATGCCAGTAATAGCAGTGGCTATTCCCAGGGCTGGTGCAAGGGTATTAGGTGCCCTAGGTGCCTTCTAACTGCCCCCACCTCATCACATCTGCCCCCAACTTTGCACCACATCGCCCTGCCTCGCACAATCTCTCTCACTCCTCTGTGCAGAGAAAGCCGAAGCAAGATGGCCTGGCACAGTGTCTGGGTCCAGACACCAGGGTATCAACCCAGGCTTGATGCCAGGTCATGACCCTGAGGCCAGATCCCCATGCCTGGGCCTTGGGTCCAGGCTTGTTGCTGGGATCTTGACTTGGACCTAGGACCCATGCTAGAACCTGACTCAGAGGCCGAGTCCTAATGCCTCATCTCAACCTAGGCCCAGGCCCAGGCCCAATGCCATGGCCTTGCCCAGAGGCCAGATCCCAAAGCCGAGGCCTCGACCTAGACCCAGGCCTGACACAGTGATCTGATTCAGATATCAGGACCTTGGCCTAGGCCAGAGCATAGAACCAGACCTGTTGCTGGGACCTGACCTGAAGGCTGAGTCCCGATGCCATGGCCTCAGCCTGAACCCAGGCCCAATGCTGGATCCTGACTCGGAGGTTTGGTCCCGACACCTGGGATTGGCCTAGGCCAGGACCTGGGCTCATGCCCAATTCCAGAGACCGGTCTGAAGGCCAGGTGCCAATGCCAGGGCCTCGGCCTAGGCCAGAGCATGGACACAGGCCCAGTGCTGGAACCTGACTAGAAGGCCAGGCCCCAACACCAGAGCCTAGATCTAAGCCCAAACCCAGACCCAGGTCCAACACCAGACATGACTCAAAAGCCGGGTCCTGACACTGGGGCCTTAACCTAGAACCAGGACCAGGACCAACACTGGGGCCCATCCTGGAGGCTAGATCCCAATGCCAGGGCCTCAGCTTACAGTCATGTCCAGGCCAGGAGCCTGAGCCTCGGAGATCCTCTTCTGCTTCTTCTTTCTTTGGCTCGTCTATGCCAACTGATGCCATCCACTGGGGTAGTGCCAGAGTTAACTCTGACATATTCACCCCAGCGTACAGCACCATTTTGATTCCAAAGCCCTCCAGGCTGGGCTATGGTTTCAGGCCTGGACACAGGCTCCAGCCTAGGCTGAGGCCCAGCTGATGGTACCTGGCCTCTGGGTCAAGTCCCATCATTGGGCCTGAGTCCAGGTCTAGGTCCCGGCATCAGGATATGGCCCTTGGGCGAAGCCATGGCATTCAGCCTGGTCCCAGCTCCAGCATCAGGTCCTGATCCTCCAGGCAGAGGTATCGGGTCTGGGTCTGGGCTGAGGCCCTGGCATTGGCACCCAGCCTTTGAATCAGGCTTTCACATCTGTCCCGGGGCAGGCTGAGGCCCTGGAGTCATGGTCCAGCCTCTTTGTCTGTCCTGGGATCGGGCCTTGGCCCCAATGTCCGGACATGGCCTCCAGTCATCTGACTTGTGTTTGGGTCAAAGCCCCAGTGTCTGGACCCAACCTCTAGGCTGGGCTGTGGTGTTAGGTCTGGGCCCGAGCTCCATCCTAATCTGAGGCCTCGGCCTTGTGTAGGCTGAGGCCATGGTCGCAGCAATCTACCGCAGCCTTGGCCTACACAAGGCCGAGGCTTCAACTTCTGCCTAGGCCTCACCAATGGATCCCCACCAGACTGGGTAAATAGTGACCAGGGGGATCCTGGCCCAGCATTTTTCTGGGTGGATGGGAGGGATGAGTGGTGGGCCCAAATGGTCCCATTTTTGTTTTTTTCTTTGGGTTTTTTTTTTTTTTTAATTCTTGATTAATTTTTGTTTCATTTGTGTGAAAAAAACAAATTAAGCATTCCATGAACTGATATTCTTGTGAAAACCCCCCCTCCAGAAACGAATCGAAAAATGAAAATTAATTTTTTATCATGTACACCCCTAATATTCTGGTCCCTGCTCCAGTTCTAGCCTTCTGCCCTTTCTAGTTCCTGCTTCCATCTGAGAAGTCCTGACAGCTGCCTATATGCAAAGGCTCAACTTGTGGGGAGCGGTGACTGCTTCAGGCAGAACTCAGCACAAGATATGCCCCTGCCTAGACTCTGTACCTCCTATCCATCCAAGCAGAGTGGACCATGACAATTTTTAAATATTCGGAGATATTTAGTATAGCTCAAAATGGATTGGAGTAGTTTAGCAATTAAAGCAGTAGGCTAAGAACTGGGAAAGCCAAATTCTACCGATGTTCCATGTGGCCTTGGGCAAGTCACTTCACTCTCCATTTTTTCAGGTACAAATTTAGGGCCGTAGTTACTAAGAATTTTCCCCATGGAAACATAATGGAAGAAAATGTTTATCAAATATACCCCTTAGATTGGGGGCCTGAAAGCAAACTTACTGTACATTAATGTAACTTGCATTGAGTAACCAATGAAAAGGCATAAGATAAATCTAAATAATAAAAGAAGAATATGTGAGTTCCTTTGTCCATGCTTATACCTGTACTTACAATGATGCTATGGGATTTTTACCGTGTTTTCTAATGTTCGGAGATGAGACCGACTGATCTGTGTTTTGGGGATGCAGCAGAATGGTCATTATCTCAGACTTTTCAGAAGTATGTACAAAAGGTTATAAGAGCAGTTGGGGGCAGCTGGCTGTGGAGTTCATCTACAAACCGAACCAGAGGGGCAAAGAATGGTATGATCAAAGGTTGAGATGGAATGACTTAATGGAAGAGACAGAGCTCTGTTAGAGAACTGGGGGCTATCTGGGAAAAATGAGATTGATAACAGGAGGGTGTGAGAGATAGATACAGCCCAGAGAGACAGATAATTTTTTTTAAAATTTCTTTAGTTTATATTCCACTTTTTCAGGTACTTCAAAGAGGATTAGATTCAGGTACTGTAAGGTATTTCCCTGTCACCAGAGAGCTCATGATCTGTTTGTACGTGATCCAGTGGCGTATGAAGAGACTTATCCAGAGTCTCAAGGAGTAGCAGAAGGATTTGAACCCTTGCTTCCCTGGTTCATAGCCCACTGCTCTAATCACTCCTCCACTTCCTTAATTGTGAAATTGTGATTTAAGATAGCTCTGATGATATCACATAAACTGGTGACTACCTCTTACCCTAAAATCTTGAAGAAATGCCTTGAGATTCTAGTCTTAGGGAGGGGCACATGCAAAGAGTGACATTTTGTTGAGGACAACAAGAACTTTAGATGGGGGGAAGAGGGACATCATGCTGCCCTGAAATGAACTGAAAGAGGAAATGTAATATGAGCTGTCAGACTGGCAAGTCAAAGAGGAGATTAGACCCCCAACTGTGAACATGATCAGACCCCTTTTGTAGAGTTAAAGTTTCAGGTTGGGAATTTGCATACAACAACCCCTTGAGCCTTTCTGCTGAATTACAGTCAAATACCACTTCACAAACAAAGTCAGGAATTGCAGAACTTTCACTAAAAGAGGAAGTTGTGTTGGGAATGTATCAAATAAGAATTTTACCAAGCAAATGGATCCTCATCCTGAATGTCAAGGGTTCATTAAAATATTGGACATCAGGTTTAAGAGCAGAGAGAAAAGGCCAGCAAGGACTGGAGTTTCTCCTCTTTCTTTTTGCATTTCCTACCTGTGGTTTGGCCTTGGCCTTGGTTTTAGACTTAAGAAAGGCAGAGTTTGTCCAAGCTGTATGAAAGCTGCACTGGAATCACTGAGACTTATGGGAAGATCGAGAAGTAGAGTTCAATAGTACAGGAGGATGGGACTCGGTGCCAGATTGGGAGGCAGAGTATGTCTCACAGGAGGGTGTTGACCCAGCAGTAGAACAGACAGAATGTCAAAATCAGTCTGGATACTGCGGATCCCATCTCATAACTGGCAGTATTCAATGGTTCAGTTGCTTTCCTACTCATAGGTAACACTTGGAGTACAGTGGGGATTAGGGTGAACATAAGAACATACAAACTTAAAAATGTGCCTTACTGAGGCAGACCAAGGCTCCATCAAGCTCCATCAAGTACAGCATCCTGTTTCCAACAGTGGCCAATTCAGATTACAAGTACCTGTCAAGAACCCAAATGTTAATTAGATCCCATGCTACTAATGCCAGAAATAGCAGTGGTTATTCCCAAAGTCAACTTGATTAACAGCAATTAATGGATTTCTCCAAGAACTTATCCAAACATTTTTTAAACCCAGCTACATTAGCTGCAACCACATTTTCTGGCAACAAATTCCTAGAGATGTGATCCGGCTGAACCTTTTGGTTTGGCCTTCATTATTGACCTGCCGCGGGAAATTTTGTTTCCCACGGTTAGGGCCGATTTTATTTCGCTTGCCCTGGGCCATCCATTGCTCCTACCATGTGACAGTGGCTGACCAATGGCACCGGTAGCCCCTGTCACATGGTAAGGGCAAAGAGCCACTGGCGCCATTTTGATTAGTGGCAGCCGACGGCCTGAGAGTGGGAGATTGCTCCTGGGACCCCACTGGACCATCAGGGACCTTTGGCAAGTATTGGGGGGGAGGTTGCAATTAATTAAATTTGAAGAGTTGGGGTGGGTTTGGGTTTTGTTTTTTTTTCAATGTGCTCTTTCTCCCCCCCCCCCCCCCAAAAAAAAAAAACCAATAAGAAAACCACACGAAATTTTGTGGGTTTTCCTCTTGTTTCATATCCTCACGAACCGCAATGAAATAGGAAATATCGTCTTTATTTCCTATTTCATTACAAATGAATGCACATTCCTACAAATTCCAGAGCTTAATTGTGCATCGAGAGAAAAATAATTTTCTCCAGTTTGTTTTAAATGTTCTACTTGATAACTTCATGGAGTACCCCTTCATGGAGTCCTTCTATTATTTGAAAGAGTAAATAACCAATTTTTATTTACCCATTCTAGACCTCTCATGATTTTATAGACCTCTATTATATTCCCCCTGAGCTGTCTGGTGAAAGGAAGGAAATGCCACCCATTGACACCATATTCCCCAGGTAGATGCACAAGAAATTAGGCTTCCAAGGACCGACAGTCCCTCCTGAAGGGGGCTTCTCCTGCTAGTTTGGTTGAGATCCCAGGGACACCTTCTGCAAGGTAATTGGGCATGTGAGTGTACATCAGATTAATATTTCTGTGCCCAAAAAGGAACGATACCAAGGAGCAAGACTACTAGGGACAGATACAAATTAATAACTGGTAGGATGATATTTTGATGGCTCTCAATATAGTGCTGGTAGTGCAAGATGATAATCATATCCTATGCTATCTCTATTTCAGGCTCCTCTTTTTCTCGGGTGAGGCTGGTGAACGGACACCATTCTTGTGAGGGAAAAGTGGAGGTTTATTACAATAACACCTGGGGCTCAGTCTGTGATCATGACTGGGACATTCGTGATGCTGCCATGGTCTGCAGACAAGCTGGATGTGGACCTGCCATGGAAGCCACAGCTGAAGTTGGTGTCAGCACTGATTCAGGACCAGTTTGGCTGGATAATGTTTTCTGTTCTGGCACCGAGACAGATCTCTCTTTATGTGGGTCCCAGCTATTGCTGAAGAATCAATGCAACTCAAGCCGAAGGGCAGGAGTCAGGTGCTCACCATCAGGTAAACAAGAGCAAAATGTTGTCTTTGAATTTTACTCTAAGGAGCAGTTCAAGGCAATCTGCTGCCTGAGGCAAGGGATGAGATGGTGCCCTCCATAGGCTCCCTCTCTCTGGCACCCACACTCAAGCACCCTCACACATGCTCTCTCACCCCCAAGCACCCTCACACATGCTCTCTCACCCTACCAGGCTCACAATCTCTCACATGCACACATGCACACACACACAGCCTCTCAAATACAGGCACTCTCTAATACATACACACACACTCACACCCTCTCATACACTCATAAGCACACACAGCTACCCTCTCACACACAGTCCTCACTCTCAGGGCCAATTTCTCACTCTCTCACACATTTTAGACCTCTTAAGAACATAAGAACATAAGAAATTGCCATACTGAGTCAGACTAAGGGTCCATCAAGCCCAACATCCTGTCTCCAACAGTGGCCAAACCAGGCTATAAGAACCTGGCAAATGCCCAAACACAAAGAAGATCCCATGCTACTGATGCCATAATAGCAGAAGCTATTCTCTAAGTCAACTTGATTATTAGCAGTTAATGGACTTCTCCTCTAAGAACTTATCCAAACCTTTTTTAAACCCAGCTACACTAACTGCACTAACCATGTCCTCTGGCAAACAAATTCCAGAGCTTAACTGTGCATTGAGTGAAAAAGAATTTTCTCTGATTAGTTTTAAATGTGCTCCTTGCTAACTTCATGGCATGCCCCCTAGTACTTCCATTATCTGAAAATGTAAATTTTAACTAATAGATCTGAAATTTCATTTGTCAGTTCCTTCAGATCACTGGGGTGTATACCATCTGGTCCAGATGATCCATTACTCTTCAGTCTGTCAATCAGACATCACATTCTCCAGATTCACCGTGATTTGGTTCAGTTCATCTGAAATTTCCCATGAAACCTTCTCCGGAACAGGTATCTCTCAACATCCTCTTCAGTAAACACAGAAACAAAGAAACCATTTAATCCTTCCCCGATGGCCTTAGCCTATCTGTGCCACTTTAACCCCTCAATCATCTAACGGTCCAACTGACTCCCTCACAGGCTTTCTGCTTCATATATATTTCAAAAAGTTTTTACTGTGAGTATTTGCCTCTATGGCCAACTTCTTTTCAAATTCTCTCTTATCCTATCCTGTGTCATTGAATGTGACAGGGTTGTGCTCTGCTCCAACTCTAACTGATTCATACGAATATTCTACCCTTAAGTAGACGTTTATTGTTTAGAGATATGGGGGCGGATTTTAAAACGAGCGCGAATAGCCTACTTTTGTTTGCGCTCCAGGCGCAAACAAAAGTACGCTGGATTTTAGTAGATACGCGCGGAACCGCACGTATCCGCTAAAATCCTGGATCGGCGCGCGCAAGGCTATCGATTTCGTATAGCCGGCGCGCGCCGAGCCGCGCAGCCTACCCCCGTTCCCTCCAAGGCCGCTCCGAAATCGGAGCGGCCTCGGAGGGAACTTTCCTTTGCCCTCCCCTCACCTTCCCCTACCTAACCCACCCGCCCGGCCCTGTCTAAACCCCCCCCCTTACCTTTGTCGGGGGATTTACGCCTCCCAGAGGGAGGCGTAAATCCCCGCGCGTCAGCGGGCCTCCTGCGCGCCAGGACGCGACCTGGGGGCGGGTCCGGAGGGCGCGGCCACGCCCCCGGGCCGTAGCCACGCCCCCGGAACGCTCCCGACACGCCCCGAAAACGCCGCGCGGTTCGGGCCCGCCCCCCGACACGCCCCCTCCGAAAACCCCGGGACTTACGCGAGTCCCGGGGCTCTGCGCGCGCCGGTAGGCCTATGTAAAATAGGCTTCCCGGCGCGCAGGGCCCTGCTCACGTAAATCCGCCCGGTTTTGGGCGGATTTACGCGAGCAGGGCTCTGAAAATCCGCCCCATGGATTCTAGCTTTAGAGAAATGAACCAGTCTGAATGTGTGAAAATAATCTCTTTTATTCCAGATAAAAGAAATGATAATCTTTTAAAGCGTATGAATAACTTTATGAGACATTACAGTGCTTAAATCTCATTTGAATAGCACAGTGCAAAGCTAGAAGTGTGACTGCCACAATAGAGATTAGATAGACATCTACTAAAGACATTTCTCCAGTAAAATAAATGCATTTCTGATACATATCTTGCTAATACTTGCTAAAAATAATAATACTTAATTAGAAAAGGGTTGTCATATGCAGAAAAGTGAAATTTCTCACCAGATCTCATGAAGATAGCCCGCTATTGTCTGTCTCTCTCTCGTGCACGCGGTCAATCAAAGTTCTGCCTGCATTGCCCTTTCTGTTTGCTAGCAGTGGTTTAAATAAACAGTAAAAGGTAGGGGCTAGTCTGCTCCTTCTCTTTCAAAAGTTAACAAATTTGCCCCCCTTCCTGAAATAGAGTGGTCTGGAGCTGAAAGGTTTCCCAGCTCATTAAAGTTATCTTCCTTGCCCCCTTCCGACGGGGGTAGTCAGGAAGAGCCACCATTTCCTTCTAAACTAGAACAGAGATAAGAAATAAAAGGATCTTCTATTTTTTTAATTTTTTCTTCTGAACTTCCAAGGCCACAGGAAAACTGTCTGTACTTGGAAAGCTTCCCCTAAAGAGGCCCCTTTCTAGTACAGGGCATATGAGAAGCATATAAATAAATAAATAAATAAATAAATTTAATGTTTACTGACTACATTGAATATAGGTAATTACTAATAAACACATTTTCCTATTTAATAACATATTTTCTGACATCTGTCTTATCAATGTCTTATATTTATCTTACTACTGCTTATACTCTATCCCATTTTCCTCTGTTGGATCCTTCTTCCAACATTTGAATGAAGATCTTTTGGCTAAAATAACTTCTTTCACCTCCCCTTTTAACCATGCCGGTAATCGTTTTGCCTTCTTTCCACCTTTCTTAATGTGTGGAATACATCTGGACTGTGCTTCTAGGATGGTATTTTTTAACAATGACCACGCCTCTTGCACACTTTTTACCTTTGAAGCTGCTCCTTTCAGTTTTTTTCCAACTATTTTTCTCATTTTCTCAGTTTCCCTTTTGAAAGTTTAGCGGCTGGCTGCAGAACATGGCCTCTTCATCTGCTGCTGGCTCAGAGGAAACACCAGTACCCCCCTGCAGGGCCTCTTCTACTGCCAGATCCAGGGAATGGCCGGTGGCACTGCAGGGCATGTTACTTCTGTGCGTCACTGCGAGGCCATGGCAGTGTCATCCCTCCGCCTGTTAACACCCGGGGTGGACCACCCCCTTGCTCCCCCCTTAGTATGCCTCTCAGATGAAGGAGACTCCGTGAGGAGGGAATTCTGCCCGGGTCCTTTGTTGTGTTGGTGGCTGCTAGAGGAGTTTGGGGAGGGGCAGTTTTTTTCTGCTTCCAAAGTTTACTGCCTGAAGTGACCACCTCACCCTGCCTCATAAAATCAAAGTAATTGATGTTCAGCCTCAGAGAATTGCTTGAGCTGTGTGTATGAGGTTGACACAAGTTTTGGCTTTTTGATCATGGTATGGTGTTCTCAGATAAAGGTTTACCGAGTAGTAACACAGTAGATGACAGCAGAAGAGGACCAATTGCTCATCCAGTTTGCCCCACTGTGCCACACTGCAAGGATATATCCCAGCTGTTAGCCATAGAAGCTTGACCACTTGTATGATATCACTCCTTATCTAAATCATATTTGATTTTCTTTCTCATTGGTTCTCTACCATCTTGGTGAGTAAATGAGCATTCTTACTTAATCCAACTCTCTACCCCTCTCCCACCAACATCATGTCTTGCATTGTGATTTTGTAATACTCTAAAAAGTTATAAAAATTGGTGATGCAGTGGTCAGAACATCTGACCTCTTAGGACACTGTGGTCTTGCTGGGCAGGACCCTATCCAACAACCATCAACCCACTAGCACTGATCCAACTTGGTTCTGGGGAGTTTGAGTCAGCCTGTGGTATCATTATATCATGATTCCTTTACCTACCTTTTCATTTGTCCTTATTATTTCTCCCCCTGACTCTGCCCTAGAGGGACTGACAGCTGACTTGAGAGAAAAACTCCAATGACCTAACCCTGCTCCTACCACTCTCATAGAAAATGATATCAGACAAAGACCAATAGTCCCATCCATTCCATCCCGCCGCCCTGCTGAGAGAATATCACATATCCCTTTTACCTCGTCCCTATCAGGGATCCTCTGTGCATGTCCTGGGCTTTCTTGAATTCCACCACCTCCACTGGGAGTTCATTCCATTCATCATCCACCCTTTCTGTAAAGAAATGTATCTCCTATTTATTTTATTTATTTATTTATTTAAGGGATTTTTATATACCACGGAACGTTTGGAACATCACCTCGGTTTACAATGGAACATAATGCAGCAACAGGCTTTATACATAGAAACACAAAACATAAATGATTACATTATACATTATTTATTTATTTATTTATTTATTTATTTAAAATTTTTATATACCGACATTCATCCAGGATATCATATCGGTTCACATTGTAACATAAACTGGCGCTAGGCATGGCGCTTTACATTGAACGATTAAAACATGCGAACAAGGTATTAAAAGGGGGTGGGAGATAACATGGGAAAGTTTGCATTAAATTATATTATAGCAACGTTTGCAAATATATACATATGTACAATGGAAAATAAAGACTAAGAAGTGCAGGCAGGCTAGTGAGGGAGAAAGGGGAGGAGGAGAGAGGAGAGCTGAGAAGGAGGGAGGAGCGGGGAAAGAGGTAGGAGGGGGAAAGAGGGAAAGAGGGAGGGGAGAGAGGGAGAGAGGGACAGTGAAGGGGAAAGTAGAGGGGAGAGTGGAAGGTGGATATAATGGATAGGAAGGGATATAATGGATAGGAATAGGGATATAATGGATAGGAATGGATAGGGATATAATGGATAGGAAGGTGGATATAATGGATAGGGATGTGAATCGTTTTTTGACGATTTAAAATATCGTCCGATATATTTTAAATCGTCAAAAATCATTAGAGCTGCGATACAATAACAATTCCCCCGATTTATCGTCAAAAAATCGTAAATCGGGGGGAGGGGAAGGGGGAGGGCGGGAAAACCGGCACACTAAAACAACCCTAAAACCCACCCCGACCCTTTAAAATAAATCCCCCACCCTCCCGAACCCCCCCCAAAATGCCTTAAATTACCTGGGGTCCAGAGGAAGGGTCCCGGTGTGATCTTTTACTCTCGGACCTCGGACCTCCGTGCATTGTAGAAACAAAATGGCGCCGGCGCTACCTTTGACCTGTCATATGACAGGTCAAAGGTAGCGCCGGCGCCATTTTGTTTTTTTGTCCCCCGACGTCAGGAGCATATATATTTCTCCCCCTGGGGGAGGGGCTGACAGTCGGCCAACGGTCGGCCCCTGTGACATAGTGAGGGCAAAGGTAGCGCCGGCGCCATTTTGAATACTGGCAATACGGCCGGCGTGCAGGAGGTCGCTCCCGGACTCCCGCTGGACTTTTGGCAAGTCTTGTGGGGGTCAGGAGGCCCCCCCCCCAAGCTGGCCAAAAGTCCCTGGGGGTCCAGCGGGTGTCCGGGAGCGATCCCCTGCACTCAGGCCATAGTGCCAATATTCAAAATAGCGCTACCTTTGCCCTGTCACATGGTAAGGGCAAAGGGCCATCGGCGCCATTTTTTTAGCGCAGCCGATGGCCTGGGAATGGGAGATCGCTCCACTCGGCCCCCCTGGACCACCAGGTATGTGTAAAACGTTTTTTGGGGGGGGGTTCGGGAGAGTGGAGGAGGCTAAGGGGGTAATTTTAAAGGCTCGGGTGGGGTTTTTTTTAATCGGCGTGGGCCTCACTAAAAAAAATTAGTGATGTGAATTGGAATCGGAACCGATCCCAATTCACATCTCTAACGATCAGATTCCCCCCCCCCCCCCCCCTCCAGCCGAACCTGATCGTTAAAACGATCGGGCACACAATTCACATCCCTAGAGAGTATTGACCCTAGGGGCTACTTTCTTCCTCAAATTTCCCTGCAAATGCTTGGTTTCATTTCAAAAGAATAAATTCGTTTTCACTGACCCTGGGCATCTGGAAATTTTTCTTCAAGATAAAGGTGGATAGAGAAGTTGCAGCCTCCGTGTAGGATAGTTAATGGCAATAAATAGTATGAATCTCCTAGTTTTATTATTATTGATATTTTCATGAATTTTTTATTTCTTAAAAAAGGCTCCCTATAATGTGGATTTTCTTTTTTTTTTTAGTTAAAATGTGTTAAACATCCTATTACAATGTAATTCACAACATTCCTATTTTCTTATTTCATTGAAAATGTATTAAGAAATTTAATAAGCTATAAATTAAAAAGGAAAAGGAAAAGTAGGCCCCTATGTAAGGTTCTGATGTGATACTTAATAAAAGAAATTGTTTTCTAAATTTCCCAAATACTTTTTTTTATTTAAGAAGGCTTTGCAAGCTTTTTTGTTAGCAAATTCTTCAATTACAATTGAAATTTTTATTTATACATTTTAGAAATAGAGATATTTAGCTTTGTTTAAAATGTTTCCTAACAAAGTAGGCCCCTTGAACATTGTAGGCCCTAGCCAAATGGCCATGCTGGCACCCCCTCTCTCCTGGAGTGAATACAACATCCAGATTCCTTCCTGCTCTCCCCCATGTCTTACATTCAAACAGGATCCACTGGGCCCATCTAGCCTGCTCTTTCAATGACACCTAGTGAGGGAGACCCAAGTACTGTTCTAATAGTGACATCTAGTGAAAGAGACACCTAGTGAGAGAGCTGAGGACTCAACAGTCAATCATTGCTTCAGTATATCCATAATGAATATATATGAGATAATGTTGCATACATTGGAGACCAGTATATGCTTCTTTATCTCATGAACATTTATTGGGAAAATCATGAATACTTGACTTCCTTTGGGTTTGTCAGAACAGGTCTGTGATGCCCTGGGTTAGCGATTACATCTCAGTACTACAATTGTAAGAATATTCAGTGTACAGGGTGTAGAGCTCTCTGGAGATGAGGAATTCTGAAGGTGATTGTGTCTCACACTCTGCTTCCCTTTCATCTCCCAGGTGTCTCCGACGTGCGGCTGGTGAATGGAGGCAGTCGCTGTGCTGGGCGGCTGGAAGTTTACTACGATGACACCTGGGGCACGGTGTGTGATGATGCTTGGGATGCCCGAGATGCCGCTGTGGTGTGCAAGCAGTTGGGATGTGGATCTGCCATTGAAACCACACGACAACATCCTTTTGGCCTTGCTTCCGGTCCGGTGTGGTTGAAGAGAGTTTTCTGCAGTGGATCGGAGTCGCACCTCTCCCAGTGTGGATCCTGGACTTCACAGCAGTTTGCTTGTAGTCACACGCACGATGTTGGAGTCACCTGCTCAGGAGCAGACACTGGTGAATCTACTTTTACATATTCAGCACTGAGGGAGAAGGAAAGGTTTCTTTCTAACTGATACACTACAGAGTAGATAAATAAATTATAGAAGCCTTTCTTTATAATGATGATGTAGGAAACCATCCATAGATTTGATCTTTTGAGGTTCATTTACGTTGGAACACAAAGGACTAGTCTACCTCATGTTTGATTCTCCTGTCTCACAGAGCTGGCATGATATGGGCACATCGCCCAGGTGATAACTCTTGATGTTGGTTAAGGAGGGCAAAATGCGTCTTACAAAAGAGTGGTACCGAGGGTTTCAATCCTGAATAAGATTTCCCCTCAAGCATTTGGGGAGCTGAGAAACCTGTCTCAAACAACTGGTTTTCCTGGTCACAGGAATAAACTACAAATTAAGACAAGAACACCCCTAAAATTCATACTTACGGGGAGTAGAGGAGCAGCAGCTCTTCTGCTTAGTGAGGATGCAAGAGCAGCAGCTCATATGGTGGCACCCATTGGTGACAGGAATAAGAGCTCTTTTACTGACACCTAGTGGTGAGTCCAGGAGCAGACACTCTTCTGCTGAAACTTAGTGAGGATCCAAGATCAGCAGCTCATATGGTGGTACCCACTGGTGAATCCAGGAGCAAAAGCTCTTAACTGACATCTGGTGGTGAGTCCAGGAATAGCAGCTCTTCTGCTGACACACGGGCTGATACGGAAAGAAGCGTGGGAGAGCTGGCGAGTGCCCACTCTCCCGATGTGCGCACAGGCCAGTGTCCTGGGCGCGCAAATCAGTATCGGCCCGCACGCAAATTAGGGCCTGCGGTAAAAGGAGGCGCTAGGGCCACTAGCGCGTCCCTAGCGCCTCCTTTTTGACAGAAGTGGTGGCTGTCAACGGGTTTGACAGCCGACGCTCAATTTTACTGGCGTCGGTTCTCGAACCTGCTGACAGCCACGGGTTCGGAAAACGGATGCCGGCGAAATTGAGCGTCCGTTTTCCAACCTGCGGGCCGCGGGCAGATTTTTACATTTTTTTTTTATTTTTGGGGCCTCCGACTTAATATCGCTATGATATTAAGTCGGAAGGTGTTCAGAAAAGCAATTTTTTCAGCTTTTCTGTACGCTTTCCCGGTGCCAGACGAAATTAACGCCTGCCATCAGAACAAACTCATAATTGGGAAAAAAAAAAAACCCTGGGTGTTTCTTTCCCAGCTGAACCAGTGTTCTTTGGAAAATGTCCTTCCCCGTGAAGGGTAGGGTAACTCTTCCAGCTCCAGAATAAAGTAAAAAGCTGGGAAGATGAAACATTCTCCAAAAAAAAAAAAAAGATCTCAAGAACAGTTAACTTCAACAAGCTTCGCAAAAGTTCCAAAATCCAACAACTACAAAATCTTAGCAGATCCCCAGGTCACCTTTGGCACCTTTGGCAGGCGTTAATTTCAGAAAGTAAAATGTGCGGCTTCGCTGTGCATTTTGCTTTCTGTATCGCGTGGGAGTGACTAATTAGCCCATCAACATGCATTTGCATGTTGCGGGCGCTATTAGTTCGGGGGGGGGGGGGGGATGGCCGCGCATTTTGACGCGCTAATACCCCTTTCTGTATAAGAGGTAAAAATAGTGAGAAAACGAGCGGCCAAACACAGAGCGCACTTTACTGTATCGGCCCGACAGAGCGTAATCAAGAGAAGCAGCTCGTATGGTGGCACCCACTGCTGAATCCAGAAACAACAGCTCTTGTACTGACACCTGGTGCTGACTCCAAGAACATGTGAATCGGTTATTTCTCTTTGGGAATAAGGCCAATCGGGTCACCACTCATACATGGAAAATTTACCGCCCCTGTGCGTGCAAGTCGCAGGCCGCATGCACACGTGTGTGCAGATGTTAAAATCCACCGCGCATGTGCGCGCACCCCTCACATTTTATAACACGTGGGCGCTTACATGCATGTGTTATAAAATAGCTGCGTCCATGTGTCTGCGCCGGGTAGCGCGCACCCATGAATGCGCGCATGTATGTTAGAAAATGGGAGTGGACTGGAAGGGAACTTCTCTACCCCCCTACCTAACCTCCCTCCTTCCCCTAATCTCCCCACTCTCTATCCCTATCCTAGCTAACCCCCAAATTTTTAATTTACCATTTGCTCTTTTTCCGGAGTTGCAGCAAGTTGATTGCGCTGCCAAGCTGCCGATGCAATTCCCCGGCACAGCAGCAAATGGCCGCTGTACCGGCCACTTCCGGCCCCACCGCTCTCAGGACTGCCCCTCCTTGCCCCCTGTACCACCCCTTTGCCGAGGCCTGGCTCTTGGGCGCATAATGGGGGTTATGCGTGCGGCTGGAAACCTTCTAAAATATGCGTGGCATACACAAGTCCAGCTGTGTGTGTAAGCTCCAGATTTTACATGCGCGGGGGATTAAAAATCAGGCCGTAAGGTTCCAGTGGTTTCAGATCACTCTGGATCTTTGGGATTGCATCCATGTCACTCTGGGACTCTTTGTCCTGGTGGCAAGAAAATTCAATTTGATAAGAGGGTTTCTTTCCATATTTCTCCAGTGCAAATTGTTCTGACAATGGATTTGTCCACCCTAGAATGGGCAGCGCATGTAGATGGGCTCAGCACCCAGGACTTCGAGTCTGCCCAGCAATGACGTGACAGCAGGATTGGCCAATCTGTCCTTCAGAACTTGTTTAAGGTGTAGAACCCAAGTCTGTTGCCACCTAGGGCCCATTGTTTTTCTTCAGATGGGCCCCTCTTCTATTACAATAAATGCCTGTTGCCAAACAAATTAGCAGTTGGTGCCCATTGGCAGCAGATGTTGTCCCCTTTTTTGTTGGGGGATTGCCTCTAGCTAGGGATTCACCCATGTGTGACACCTACTATCCTGCTTGTCATCGGAGAAAGCAGAGTTGCTTACCTGTTACAGGTGTTTGAGGATAGCAGGATATCAGTCCTCCAGAGACCTGCCCACTTTCCTGTGGAATTGGGTCTCCACTTTATGAGTTTTTCTTCAAATTCTGTGTTATAAGACTGAGGAGACTCCGTATGCATGTGTGAGCATGCTCAGAGAGGCTCAACGTTTTAGAAATGCCAACATAATGGCTCTATCAGATGATGTCTCCCATGTGTGAGGACTGATATCTTGCTGTCCTCGGAGAAACACTTGTTACAAAAAAGCAAACAGAATGTTGGGAATTATTAGAAAGGGAATGGTGAATAAAACGGAAAATGTCATAATGCCTCTGTATCGCTCCATGGTGAGACCGCACCTTGAATACTGTGTACAATTCTGGTCGCCGCATCTCAAAAAAGATATAATTGTGATGGAGAAGGAACAGAGAAGAGCAACCAAAATGATAAGGGGAATGGAACAGCTCCCCTATGAGGAAAGGCTGAAGAGGTTAGGACTTTTCAGCTTGGAGAAGAGATGGCTGAGGGGGGATATGATAGAGGTGTTTAAAATCATGAGAGGTCTAGAACGGGTAGATGTGAATCGGTTATTTACTCTTTCGGATAGTAGAAAGACTAGGGGGCACTCCATGAAGTTAGCATGGGGCACATTTAAAACTAATCAGAGAAAGTTCTTTTTCACTCTATGTACAATTAAACTCTGGAATTTGATGCCAGAGGATGTGGTTAGGGCAGTTAGTATAGCTGTGTTTAAAAAAGGATTGGATAGGATCTTGGAGGAGAAGTCCATTACCTGCTATTAATTAAGTTGACTTAGAAAATATCCACTGCCATTAGCAATGGTTACATGGAATAGACTTAGTTTTTGGGTACTTGCCAGGTTCTTATGGCCTGGATTGGCCACTGTTGGAAACAGGATGCTGGGCTTGATGGACCCTTGGTCTGACCCAGTATGGCATTTTCTTATGTTCTAAGTTGAATTAGAAAATAGCCACTTCTATTATTAGCATCAGTACTGTGGGATATACTTAGTTTTGGGATCCTGCCAGGTTCTTATGGCCTGGATTGGCCTCTGTTGGAAACAGGATGCTGGGCTTGATAGACCCTTGGTCTGACCCATTATGGCAAATTCTTATGTTCTTATCCTCTTATATTTTATTATAGCCATCTGGATCAATCTGCTAAAACAGAACATAGTAGCTCTGTAATTTATTTATTATTTATTTATTAATAGTATTTATATACCGACGTACATTGCGAACATCTCGTCGGTTTACAAAGAACGAAACTAGCAAAATGCTTTACATGGAACAGGTAACTGTATGAACAACTAATGGAAGGACAGGAGGGCTAAAGGGCCCGGGGGGGAGGGGAAGGGGGGAGGGGGGGAAGAGGAGCAGGCAGGAGCAAGGGGAGTAGGGGGAGCAGGGGGAGAGGGAGAGGTGAGGGAGGAGCAGGGGGGAAAGGTGGAGGCGAAGGAGGAGCAGGGGGGGAGAGGGGGAATGGGAGATGGGAGGTAAGAGGGGAGGGGGATGTGGGGAGTGGGAATGAGGAAGGAGCAAGGGGGGAGGTGGAGGAGAGGGAAGGGAGGCTGAATATAATTAACATCGCATTTTTACAAGGCAGCAGTACGAAATAATAAGAGCAGGTATTTACATGAGAATTACGGAGTGCATTCTAAAAGGTTACTGGAATTAGACTGACAAATTAGAGTTCCGGTTGACTAAGAAGGGGAGGAGGGGGAGGCTGAAAAACTGTCTGCGGAATATGTGTACTGTAGATTGCTTTATGGTAGCTTTCTCAGGTTGTACTAACAAATTGTAACTTCGGGATGGAGAAGAAAGAGAGAAAAAAAAACGGGGATGGCATTAGAGATGTGAATCGTGTCCTCGATCGTCTTAACGATCGATTTCGGCTGGGAGGGGGAGGGAATCGTATTGTTGCCGTTTGGGTGTGTAAACTATCGTGAAAAATCGTTAAAATCGTGAGCCGGCACACTAAACCCCCCTAAAACCCACCCCGACCCTTTAAATTAAATCCCCCACCCTCCCGAACCCCCCCCAATACTTTAAATTACCTGGGGATCCGGCGGTGGTCCAGAACGGCCCCCTCAATAGAATCGTGTTGTCCGGAACCCCCGCTGAACGACCTCCTGCAGTCGATCTCCTGCCGGCGCCATTTCCGTACGAAACGATTCGCGGCAAGAAATCGCTCCGGAACCCCGCTGGACTCCCAGGAAACTTTTGGCCAGCTTGGGGGGGCCTTCCTGACCCCACAAGACTTGCCAAAAGTCCAGCGGGGGTCCGGAACGACCTCCTCCGTCGAATCGTTTTTTGTCTATGGCCGCCGCCATTTTGCGGTGGCCATTTTGAAAAATGGCGCCGGCTGAAAACACGATTCTATTGAGGGGGCCGTTCCGGACCGCCGCCGTTCTGGACCACCGCCGGATCCCCAGGTAATTTAAAGCATTGGGGGGGGGGTTCGGGAGGGTGGGGGATTTAATTTAAAGTGTCGGGGGTGGGTTTAGGGGGTTTTAGTGTGCCGGTTTTCCTGCCCTCCCACTTCCCCCGATTTACGATTTTTTAACGATAAATCGGGGAAATTGGTATTGTATCGTGGCCCTAACGATTTTTTGACAATTTAAAATATATCGGACGATATTTTAAATCGTCAAAAAACGATTCACATCCCTAGATGGCATGGTGTTAAGAGCTTAGAAGGGAGATGGAGGGAGAGCTGCTATTTAGGTGTATGAGTGAGTGAAAGGGCCAAGTTTTGAGGTTCTGTTTGAAAGATTTTAGGACATGTTTCTTGGCGGAGGGAGGTAGGCAGCTTGTTCCAGAGGGAGGGCCCTGCGAGGGAGAAGGCTCTTTCTTTGGTGGAGCGCAGTTTAGTGAGCTTGGGTGAAGGGGTATATAGAAACATAGAAATGAAATGACGGCAGAAGAAGACCAATCGGTCCATCCAGTCTGCCCAGCAAACTTCACACTTTCTTTTTTCTCATTACTTATCTGTTTCTCTTGGCTCTTATTAACCTTAGGTTCTATTTCCCTTTCACCTCCACCATACTGTAGAGAGCAGTGATGGAGCTGCTTCCAAGTGAAATATCAAGCTTGATTAGTTGGGTAAGCGGCAGCATAGCTCTCTGCCGTTGAAGCAGAGAGCAATGCTGGATATGCGTGAAGTATCAGTTTTCTTCTCCCCTGCCGTTGAAGCAGAGAGCAATGCTGGATATGCGTGAAGTTTTAGTTTTTCTTCTCCCCTGCTGTTGAAGCAGGGAGCTATGCTGGATATGCGTGAAGTATTAGTTTTTTTCTCCCTGCCGTTGAAGCAGAGAGCTATGCTGGATATGCGTGAAGTATCAGTTTTTCTTCTCCCCTGCCGTTGAAGCAGAGAGCTGTGCTGGTTATGCGTGAAGTATCAGTTTTTCTTCTCCCCTACCGTTGAAGCAGGGAGCTATGCTGGATATGCATTGAAAGTGAAGTATGCCTTGAAAGTCACATTAACTATCATCAAATATTGAAAAGCCTAATAATTGGTAATTCAATAAGCCTAATAATTGGTAATACCTATAGCCCATGAACCCATCCCTGTTTTTTTTTTGTTTTTTTTCCCCCAGAGAGATCACCACAGAAAATTGAGTCAGAGTTCTAGAAAGAAGGCATAAAGAGAGAATGTTTCCTATTACACAGATTTCAGAGACTAAGAATCAGACCCTCAATAGAGGAATAATAAAACAGTTCTATTATGCACAGATCTCTACTATATAATAATTTATATAATTTCAATTTATCACAGCCTTATCTGCACAGGAAACAGATGAATCCTCTCCTGGGCTGGCACTAAGCAGTCTGTAATTTTACAGCTGGTTCACTAGTTAGCTTCCCCCAATCCTCTGAATTTTCCAACCCCCAATTTGGTTAAAACTGAACACCTTTAGGAACCTTCAAGTCCTTAGCTATTAAATGATCCCTCAACACTTATGTGCCAATATTAAACAGATTATTATAGAATAGCTATACAATAAGAAAAATGCAGGTATACTGAATCTTTAAACAAACAATTAGCAAGGACCAAAACTACTAATAACAATACCAGACCTAGAGAAAGGTATAAACAGAGGAAGTTTTACTACACAGAAAGCCCAGAGCACTTTTAGAAGGACTAGAGAAAGAAAACACAGGAGGTTTGTTTTGGGGTTTTTTTTTTTTTTTTTTCCCCCAGAGAGATCACCACAGAAAATTGAGTCAGAGCTCTAGAAAGAAGGCATAAAGAGAGAATGTTTCCTATTACACAGATTTCAGAGACTAAGAATCAGAGCATCAATAGAGGAATAATAAAGCAGTTCTATTATGCACAGATATCTACATATATAATAATATATAATTTCAATTTATCACAGCCTTATCTGCTCAGGAAATAGCATGGCCAGGTACTGTTTTCTGGAGGGTCTGTTGTTGACACGAAAGGTGAAATCCTCTTTGAACCAATGCATGTTTTTGTTGTGAAGGGATTTGTGTATTAGGGTGAGAGACTTGTATGTAATCCTAGCTGAGACCGGCAGCCAGTGTAGATGTTTGAGTACAGGGGTTATATGTTCATTTCTGTGAGTGTTGGTGAGGATACGGGCTGCTGCATTTTGTAGGAGATGTAGAGGCTGTAAGGCGTTTTTGGGTAGGCCTAGAAGTATGGAGTTACAGTAATCAATCTTTGACAGTATGAGGGCTTGGAGTATAGTGCAAAAGTCGTTGAGATGTAAAAGCGGTTTGAGTTTTTTCAGAGTGTGTAATTTGAAGAAGCAGTCCTTGAGGGTGAAATTGATGAATTTTTTGCAGTTGAAATGTTTGTCGAGTGTAACGCCAAGGCTGCGAACATGGGGTGGGAAGGAGATATTGGTTGGGGGAGTGTTGTTTGCTGATAGTGGACGTTTGATGTTGGGAGGAGAAATGAGGATGAGTTCTGTTTTAGCTGTATTGAGAGCGAGAAAATTGTTAGATAGTAGAGTGCTGATGCTGGGGTGAGGGCAGAGTTCCAAGTGTGGATGGCGTTTGTGTATTGTGTCAGTTATAGGTATCAGTATCTGTACGTCATTGGCATAAATAAAGTGCAGGAAGCCTAGCTTGGAAAGTAAGAGGCAGAGGGGTAGGAGGTATATATTAAAGAGAGTAGAGAGGGATGAGCCTTGGGGTACTCCTTGCCCTAGGGAAAGGGGTTTGGAGATGGCGTTTCCAATTTGCATGCTAAATTGCCTATCAGTGAGGTAGGATTGGAACCATTGCAAGGCTGAGCCTGCAATGCCGATGTCGGTGAGGCTTTGTAAGAGTATTTGGTGATTGACAGTGTCGAATGCTGAGGATATATCAAGAAGAATTCGGATGTGTGAAAGACCTTTGTCCAGGCTTTTTAGGATATGGTCGGAGAGTGATAGAAGCAGGGTCTCTGTGCTGTGGTATTTGCAAAAGCCATATTGTGACGAAGTGAGGATATTCTGTTCGTCCATGTAGTCTGATAGTTGTCTATTGATGGCTTTCTCAAGGAATTTTGTTATCAGAGGAAGATTTGAGATAGGGCGGAAGTTGGTAGGATCGGAAGGGTCCAGGGACGTTTTCTTAAGGATGGGTTTTACAATAGCGTGTTTGAGGCTTTTGGGTATGCTGCCAAGAGCAATGGATTTGTTTATGATGTTCGATATTGGTTTGGTGATGCACCCAGGGATAGAGAGGAGGTTCTTCGTGGGGATGGTGTCCGAGGGGTGCGTGGAGGGTCTGATTTTTCTTAATATGGAGGCAATTTCTAATGATGAGGTGGATTCAAATGTGGAGAGTTTAGCGGAGGAATAGCATTGGAGGGTGTCCGGGGTGTATGTGAAGGAGGGAATCGTGTCATAATGTTGTCTATTTTTTGTGGAAGAAGGAGGCTAATGTTTCACATTTGGTCTGATCATCAGTGTCAGGATGGGAGTGAAGTGCAGTTTTGTAAGGTTGCTTACTAATTGGAATAGGGCTCGCGAGTTGAATTATAGGTGATGGATTCGTTGGGAGTAGAAATCTCTTTTAGTTTTATCGATTGCTGCTCAGAAGGAGTGGTGGAGATAAGTTTTAAACTTGTTCAATTGGGCAGGTGAGGGGTCTTTGCGCCAGTTTCTTTCTAGCTTTCTCAGAGCATGTTTCATCTTTCAACTAATTCCAGAAAGAAACTAAAAACTCATATCCAAAAATCTCTAAAACCAATAAATGGCTAGTAAGGCATACAACAATCTACACATGTTTATTTATTTATTTATTTATTTAAATGCTTTTAAAATATACCGACATTCATAGGACATATCATGCCGGTTCACAATCAACATTGTAAAGGAGGAAGAGGAAATTACAAATAACAGGGAGGGGGGAGGTGGAGCAGTGAAGGAAAAAGGAGAGGATGGGGGTCAGGTGACAGTAAGCGCAGAAGTTGCGGGAAGGAGAAAGGTAGTGAAGTGCTAGGGGAGAGAGAAATTGATAGGAACTGTGTTAAAAAAACTGAGAATAAAAAATTAACAAATTTACAAAATCAGCAATTCCCTAGGATGCATCAACGGATTAGAAGGGGTAAGGGAATTGGAAGTGGCAGTGGAGGGGGTTTAGGTCTGATTGGAGTCAGGGTATGCTTGTAAGAAAAGCCAGGTTTTGATGCCTTTTTTGAAGTTGGGTAAGGAAGGTTCAAGGCGGAGATACGTGGGAAGAGAATTCCAGAGGGAGGGGCCGGCTATGGTAAAGGCTCTCTCTCTGGTAGTTGAGTGGTGTGCTATTTTGAGGGGTGGGATGTGTAAAGTGCCCGCCGTGGAGGCTCTGGATGGACGATTGGATGTACGGAAACGTGGTGTTTCCTTGAGCCATTCGTGGTCATTTTTGTGAAGCGTTATGGAGTATTGTAAGGGTTTTGTATTTTATACGGAAAGGGATGGGGAGCCAATGCAGTTCTTTTAAAATGGGTGTGATGTGTTCTCTCTTACGAGTGTCTGTGATGATTCGTGCCATGGAGTTCTGCAAGATTTGTAGTGGTTTAATTGTGGCGTAGGGCAGGCCTAGGAGAAGTGAATTGCAGTAGTCTAATTTTGATAGGATTGTGGACTGCAATACAAGGCGAAAGTCTTGAAGGTGGAGGAGGGGTTTGAGCTTTTTGAGGATGTGGAGTTTATAGAAGCCGGTTTTTAGAAGGGATTTGATGTGTGGATGAAAATTAAGGTGTTTGTCTAATACAACACCTAGGTCTCTTACAGATGGCAGGATGGGGAGGGTTGTGGGGGTAGTTTTAGTAGAGGCCTGTGAGGTAACCTCGAGTTTGTTGGAAATGAGGATGATTTCAGTTTTTGCTGTGTTAAGAGCGAGTTGGAGGCTGTCTAAGAGAGAGTTAATGGAGGCAAGACAGGATTCCCAGAAGTTTAGAGTTTCTTGTAGGGTTTTTTGCATGGGGATGAGGATCTGTACATCATCCGCATACATGAAGAAATTGAGACCGAGGTTAGAAAGTAGATAGCAGAGGGGAAGGAGATATATGTTAAAGAGGGTGGAGGATAAGGAGGATCCTTGGGGGACACCCTGGAGGAGGGGTATGCGTGGGGACTCAGAGTTGTCAATGTTGACCAGGTATTCTCTAGTGAGATATGAGGTAAACCATGATAGTACAGTGCCAGAGATGCCAATTTCTGATAGCAGATTGTAGATTGTTGAATGCAATTTAAACCATGTTCGTAGTGTCATGGTATTAACTGATAGTTAATTGTAGTTGCACAGAGGTCCATATTCAAAAGATTTGTTTGGGTAACTTCAGGACTCATCCAAACAAATCTTTGGTTCCCCTGGCTCTCTGTTAAGATTTTGTTCAGGTAACTCATCTCTGCATAAGAAAGAGGAGCATTCTAGGTGTGGTGCTTAACTTTAATCGGTTAGCACTGATGTTGGGTGCTTTCCAGAAAAAAAGTTGGCCATGTGTGACCGGGCTTTCTTTCCCCATATTTTTCATCTAAAGAGGAGTTTTGCATTTTGAGTCCTGCCCTTGCTTTATCCCCACCCTTTTGTGGGTTGACGCTCATGGGTGTAAAGTGCCCTGTGAGCAGGCGATCCAAGAAGAGAAAGGAGCTTGAAGTCCTCCCTGGGTCTCCGCTCACCAGTTTCAGAGCAGAGGCTCTTCACCATCTCCAGTGTGGACTGACCAGGAGGAGAGGATTTGTGGAGATTTTGGAGGCTTTTTGATATTTGGAATTTATTGAGCCATTTATTGAGAGAAGGGCACCCTCCCAGTATGTCTGAGTTCTTGTGACCTGGAGATCTGCTAAGATTTTGTAGTTGTTGGATTTTGGAACTTTTGCGAAACTTGTTGAAGTTAACTGTTCTTGAGATCTTTTTATGGAGATTTCATCTTCCCAGTTTTTTACTTTATTCTGGAGCTGGAAGAGTTACCCTACCCTTCACGGGGAAGGACATTTTCCAAAGAACACTGGTTCAGCTGGGAAAGAAACATCCAGGGGTTGGGTTTTTTTCCAATTATGATTTTGTTCTGATGCTGTCTTTGATTTTTTTAATTTATTATTTATTAAATTTACAATTTTCAAACGAAGCATCCAAAAATACAGATACCAGGAAAAAGATAAAGGAAATCCACATTTCAATACCCATTAGATCACAATGTATATGGGGGGGGGGGGGGGGGGAGATTCAGCAAAGAGGAGGAAAAAAACTCATGAAATTAAGAGAAAAAAGACATGACATAGCTCAATATGACATGCAGTACATTTCAAAGGCATGAATCAACCGAGATACTGCTTGCTTGAAGCGTGATAGTCTTACATTCTATGCAACTCTTAAGCTGTTCTGCTGTCTCTGTTATACTTCCCTATACACTTGCAAGGGAACCTAAGGAAGAAGGTTGCCCCAATGGCTAAGGTCTCCTGTTGTAATGCTAGAAATCCTGACTTTTTGGCCCATGAAAAGTGCATTAGTTTTCTTAAAGTTACTTTTCATGACCATGTTCAGATCTTTTGATTAAACAAAGATATTAACAATGTTGCTCTTTCAGAAACTTTGTGATTAGATGGCTCTAAAAAGTCAGTTAGATTGTCCAAATCAACTAAAAGAGGCTGATGTTGAGTATTAAAGCAAGAAGGCAAGAAGTACACTTTATCCAGGGGGGGGAGTTGATTCTGTGGTAAACTCCAAAACATCTAGGAAATATCTTCTTATGGTAATCTCTCCCACTACCCTGGGAAAATTGAATACTCGCAGATTTAAATGCCTTAAAGTGTTTTCTATGGATTCAATTTTCTTACTTGACATCACAGGAGGTCATTTACCAAGCGGATCACACGCAATAAGGGACATTTTGCACACGAAAAGTCCCTTATCGCATGCGATACCAAGATGGGGGAGGAGTTGGGGTGGCGTCAGCCCCGGAAGAGGAGGAGTCGGGGCGGCACCGGGGTTGATGCCGCGAAGACTGTGCTGAAGTGAAGGTAAGCACCTTTATCGCTGTCAGTTTCGCGGCGAAAACTACACCTTGTGGCATTAGTAAATCCAGCCCATAGCCTTGAATAATGGCAGTCCTTTAACAAACTGTATTTCTTCTTCCATATTTTTTAAACTTATCCAGAATCTCCTGTCGTTGTCAGTCAGTGTTCTTTAGAATAGATTCCACTTGTTGAGAAAGAGTTAATTTTTATAGAGCAGTCTAAAAAACCGTTACCATTCGAGGACATCAGGTCCCATAGAGAGTCTAGGGTTACAATCGCAGGCTTCTCAAGAGGTACTGGTAAACTAGTAGAAAGGAGAGAACCGGTGGCAGATATCTCACCTCCATTAACCGCCTGATTAATCGAGGCACCAGATCCCTCTCATTAATCCGAGCTGAGCTGAGCACGGGGGATTCCAAAGCCGCTGCTTCCTCGATTTCTGCTACTTGGAATCCTTCTTCAGGGTTCCACACAGAGTGCAGCGACATGGCTGCCTGTGCTTCCTACAGAAGGCGTTCATCCGGGGGGACTCGGCGATACTTCCTCCGAAGCCGGGGCAGGCTCTCCTCCACTCACTGCGGCAGCCGGAAGATGAGTCCCTGATTGCAATACCAATCCCGTGCATTGCAAGAACGTTTTCTGCCCGGGTAAGGATGAGGAAACCGAGGGGTATGTTCTAACTTTCCCTTCCTCTTCGCAGGTGTTTTTGGTCATCAGAAAAAGGAAAACAAGCAATAGGAAATAGCGAGCAGCAGAGCAATGCTTGGGTTAAGCCGCCATCTTGGCTCCTCCCCCTGCCAGGAGTCTTTTGATTTTGCCATACTGGTTTGGACCACTTTTTCTCTGCAAACTTTTAATTTGAACCTCATCCTCAGATTCTGTGGGGATTTTGGCTCCTGGGAATCCCCTAGTGAATCTAATTATAGCTGAAACTACCCCTGACCAGTGTTATCAAAGATGAGAAAAGCGGGAAGCAGGAAGATGTCCCCACAACCGGACCTACGTCCCAGGAGGTTACCCCCTGTCCCCCCCTCCACCAGTTGAACTCTGGTTTTGTGTAGCCCTCCTGTTCAAGCTAAACCAAAAAGTAAGTCTGGTGAAGCTGAGGGCTGACCTAAAGTTATGTAGACAACATCATCCATGTAACTTTGACTTTATCTAGGTACAGTCAGCAGAACACCTATCTGGCTGTGTTCTACTCAATATTCAGGTAAAGATACTTCAGTAAGTTTATCCAGATAACTTTCTCGCTCCCAGGATTATTTAATAAGGACCTAACAATTACCATCAGATCGAAGCAGATCATTCCCTACATAATTTAATAACAAATTTAAATAAAATGTACTTACTCATGTTTGGAAGACTAATATCCTCCAATATTCCAACCATCATTGAAAGATGTCACCTCCGTGGTCACATAAACATTTACGCTTTTAATCCTGTTACGAAAATGTTTTAAAATATCTGTTTAGGAATTTGTTGCCAGAGGATTTGTTCAAGGTGTCAAGTATATAAAGGGTAGATTTTTAAAAATTGCGATCGCTGTTCCCTCCTTCGCCCTCCCCCCACCTTCCTCTTCCTTCCCCTACCTAGCCCAACCCCCCGGCCCTATCTAAACCCCCCCCTTACCTTTGTTTCATGATTTACGCCTGCTAAAAGCAGACGTAAATCAGCGCGCCGGCCGGCTGCCCCGCTCCGTGTTCTGGACCCGGGGGCTGGTCCGGAGGCCGCGGCCACGCCTCCAGAATGCCCCGGCCGAAACCACGCCCACATCGCTGCCCCCAAAACGCCGCGCCATGCCCCCAAAATGCCGCATTTCGCAACGCCCCAACACGCCCCTTTTAAAAAGCCCCGGGACACGCGTCCCGGGGCTCGCGCGCCGGCGGCCTATGCAAAATAGGCGCACCGGTGCAGGGCATTTAAAATCCGCCCCTAAGAGTTTACAATAGGTTTGGACAAGTTCCTGGAGATAAATTCATTAAGCCCTAAAACACATAGAGGTAGATCTTAAAAAAATACGTGTGCACGTACTTTTGTTCGTGCAACTGGCGCGAACAAAAGTAAGCCAGATTTTAAAAGATACGCGCGTATCTTTTAAAATCTGGGGTCGGCACGTGCAAGGCTGCGCAAAATTAGCAGACTGCGCGCGCCGAGCCGCACAGCCTGCCTCCGTTTCCTCCGAGGCCGCTCCTATTTCGGAGCGGCCTCGAAGGGAACTTTCCTTCCACCCCCCCACACCTTCCCTTCCCTTCCCTTCCCCCCTACCTAACCCCCCCCGGCTCTATCTAACCCCCCCCTACCTTTGTCGGCAAAGTTACGCCTGCTGAAAGCAGGCGTAACTTTGCGCGCGCCGGCCGGCTGCCCGCTCCGTGTTCCGGTCCCGGGGGCTGGTCCAGAGGCCGCGGCCACGCCCCCGGAATGCCCCGGGCCGAAACCACGCCCGTGTTGCCGCCCCCGAAACGCCGCGTCATTACCGGCACGCCCCCGACATGCCCCGGGAGGATTTATGCGCGCAGGGGTTTTAAAATCTGCCCCATACTCTTTTGAAACAATTTTAACTCCCTGGAAAAGAGAATTGAAAACATATGAGGAAAAAGACCTCAGAGTCAGCAAGGTGTGAAGAACCTACACCTTGCTATTCACAGCTGTCATCATTGCTTTTAAAAAAAAAAAAAATTATTATAATTAAAATGTCATTAGCCCTTTAAATTATTATCTTGAATTCTTTAATATTTTAATATTTTGTATTTAATATTTTAAATAAAATGCTTTACTCAGTACTTGTATCATTGGTTATTTTATATGCAGAAATACTGTAATAGCTGTATGTACTCTATATTAAAATACTTTTGTGGCATTTGAAGAATCAATATAATCAAGGGAAAAGTTGTATAGTTCAGTAGAACAATAATATAATAATATTTTTAATGCAAACATTCTCATTAGAATAAATTTCTAAAAAGACATCTTATTAATCATTTATAACATATTCAAAAAATAAACCACAAAAAGTACAAATGAGAACATTGAAGAGCATCCTATTATCAATAAGCATTCAGAAAAGAATATACTCAATTAAACTTAAAACATAAATTCAAAATCTGAACGATATAAAAGGGAACCCATAATGCTAAATACCACATCAACCAAAAAAAAATAATTATCACACCTCATACAAAAGCATGAAACACAAACACACACATAAAAAAAAAGAAAACATCAAAACCCAGCCACAAAAATAGAAAAGATGATCAAACCCCAAAAATGCACTTGTCAGCTGATCACAAGAAGAAACCAAGGGGGCTTAAAACCCTTATTCAATAAATCCATACCTTATACAAAACATAAAGGGCCAATGGAGTTGGAATATGCCATATTAGAATGCAATCGGCCCAAACGAATCCAGACAAAGGGTGGTTGATGCAGTCCCTTCAAACAAGGGATGGTATAGAAAGAGAACAGAAACCAATGGTCAGAAGATTGCAGTGAAGCATGTGCAAAATGTAGCCAGCATAGCAAGGTCACAAAAGCTTGGCATGTTTCACTGATAAGGCCCCCAGTAGTTCTTCACAGTTTCAAAATGCTAAATGATCCTCACCATCATACTCATGACATCTTATGGCACATAGTATCACAAAATCAAAAAAATATAAATGGCCATCAGATAATGGTGCAGCAGTTCCCATGGTGACACATGACGCTAAGATATCAGTGCATCAGTTCTTGTGGATGCACTCAGTAAACTATCAAAAAGCAGAATCTACTATAACTCTAAATCAGCAACTTCTACTTGTGATGAGAGCCAAATGGGAAGGAGAGGGATGAAAATCATAGAGCATAGGAAGGACCTGATATTGCACAGTATTTTGCTTATTGCATTCTTGGTCTTTCCCCTGTAGGTATCGTCAACATGCGTTTGGTGAATGGAAACAGCCAGTGTGCCGGAAAAGTGGAGGTTTTTTCAAGTAACACATGGGGAAGAGTTCATTCTGATCTATTTGACCACGCACTATGGGACCTGCCAGATGCAGCCGTGGTGTGCAAAACAGCAGGAATGTGGACCCCTTCTGGAAGTGAGCATAAAAGAGGATCCACACGAAGAGAAAACTATATGTCAATGAGAGAAAAAGAATTTGTTCTGCTTATGCCACATACTAACATAAGAGAGAGAAAAAAATGTAAATGTGAAGTATTTACCTTGGGGGTTTTCTGTAGCGGCACCGAGACCTCCATCTCCCAGTGTGGAACCAAGAGGATGACCCTTCAGCCTTATCAGCACATCTATGTGGAGTGCGCCGAGTCAGGTACCAGAATGCACAGATGTTCTGTTCCATTAAAAATTAGACTTAATGGGTAGAAAATCTCCATCATAATAAAAATGTATTTGTGACCAAGATAATGCAGGAGGTCAAAATGTGACAACGTATCTGTCCTAAAAACTTACACCCAGGAACAGGGGAAAAAACAACAGTAGAGGAGAAAGGCAGAA
>NW_021820249.1:393505-488984 GCF_901001135.1 Rhinatrema bivittatum | reverse complement strand
ACCAGGGACTGCTTTCAGAAAAAGTGGAAGTAAGAGGGTTAGGCTTGCACTGCAGGAAAGCACAAGAGCCGAGGCCTCAGTGATCTTCAGGGAATGAGATGCAGTAACCAGGTAGAGATTTCTTTTCCATTTCTCCCCTGACGCCTGGGGGCCCACAGTGCAGGATTGGCTTAGAAACCGCTTAAGTGATAGAAGACAGGGTTGCTAAGCTCTCACCCACTGCCCCCATCCAGTGTGCCGGGACCGTCACCGTGGTTTGTTTAGGAGTGGAGAGATGCTCTGAATTTGGTCTCTCTACTTGCACTCATAACCAAGGTGCCAGATAATACAAATTGTACAGCCGGTTTTAGTTCCGATAATGCATTTATTTCCACATTAAGCCTCTGGTGTAGACTTTGCACCTTCTTTGATGGCTTCTCTTTTGGATCTGTCTGTATCATTCTGAGATGCAGCCTTCGGAACTGGATGAGGTTTAATCGAAGACCCGTCCGGAGTGGTTATCATTGGTTATAGATCTCCCAGTGCACCCTAACATTCCTTTGGCTCTCATCAGTGACTTGTGATACTGTTTGGTGACCATCAGATCATACATGATACTGTGTACAATTCTGGTCGCCACATCTCAAAAAAGATATAATTACAATAGAGAAGGTACAGAGAAGGGCGACCAAAATGATAAGGGGAATGGAACAGCTCCCCTATGAGGAAAGGCTGAAGAGGTTAGGACTTTTCAGCTTGGAGAAGAGACGACTGAGGGGGGATATGATAGAGGTGTTTAAAATTATGAGAGGTCTAAAACGGGTAGATGTGAATCGGTTATTTACTCTTTCGGATAATAGAAAGACTAGGGGGCACTCCATGAAGTTAGCATGGGGCACATTTAAAACTAATCGGAGAAAGTTCTTTTTTACTCAACGCACAATTAAACTCTGGAATTTGTTACCAGAGGATGTGGTTAGTGCAGTTAGTATAGCTGTGTTTAAAAAAGGATTGGATAAGTTCTTGGAGGAGAAGTCCATTACCTGCTATTAAGTTCACTTAGAGAATAGCCACTGCCATTAGCAATGGTTACATGGAATAGACTTAGTTTTTGGGTACTTGCCAGGTTCTTATGGCCTGGATTGGCCACTGTTGGAAATAGGATGCTGGGCTTGATGGACCCTTGGTCTGACCCAGTATGGCACTTTCTTAAGTTTTTATGTTCTTAGTTGCTAAGTCTCTCCTGGCCGTTGGACATCAGTATCTTGTTTTCTTTCCCCCAGCTTTATTAGATTATGCATGGAACTCATTATCCCTTTTTGGGAATGCAAAGTCACTCCATTGATGTTAGCAACATATGGAATACTGTAACAGAAGTGAACAGCTCAGCACATACATGCAAATTGCACATGTATGCAGACAGTTTTAATGCTAGGATCCTCGTAGTTTAAACATCTATTTTATAATAGTACACACATAGAGGATAACTTTCTAACAAATGCATGTGGAGGCAGATATGCACATATATGGCTGAAAGGAGATCTATATTAGTATTTTATAACCCACATATATGTGGGTTAGAGTTACATGTAACTCTAACCCACAAAATACGCACATATGTAGTGGCTTATGTGCAAAAAAATGCAGTGCTTTGAAAGGACGGTTGTCAATGCATCGAATATGCAATACTTCTCAACCGATTGAGAAAATAGATGCAAGTATATTTTACGCATGAAAATAAAATAGGACTTAATTGCATAACTCAGGATTTATGCATAGAAATTGGTGTGTGGCACCTCTATGGGTTGGCCACTAGATGCCACTGAGTCCCTAGACATACCAACTAGCTAGAAGGAATACCATCTTGCAGCTCCTCCTCTAGAGGCGGCTGAGTGAGTGGACCCTGCTTATAACTAGCGCCTAGGGCTTCATTCAGTGAGGCATTTGGGCTCAGGATTTGGGAAGTGAGGGGCACTAGTTGTTGAGTGGGTTCCTGTTGATGAGGCCTCCCACCTTACCCAGTACACTTTTGGGATCCACCTTCCTGGGCACTTGCTGCCAGGTAGAGTACTAAAATAGGTAAAATCAGAGACTTTATTAAGACTTTGACTGTGTTAAGGGTTGTGTTGCCTGGGTTGCCTCCTCGTGCTCTGGGCAGAGATTCCCTCCCTGAATTCAGAGACCAGTTCACTAAGACCTGCTAGTACTCTTCAAGAGTCAGAGAGAAGCTGCAGGGATGGTGCCTGCACCCCCATAGAAGATATTTGGACTTTTAATGACTTATTCTATTCTGGTGGAAAGGGATTTGTTTGTTTTATTGTCAGCCTGGAGCTTGCACAGGGTGCCCGACTCCCATCAGCAAGGCTTTTCCTGCAGAGAGGCTCAACAAATCCACTAAAGAAACAGAAGAGCAGCAGAGAAGGCCCCTCCCCAGGATCTCCCACCTCTTGAAACACAGGCGCAGGCAGGGTGATGGTGTGCAGACGGCCGGGAGGACTGTGACAACCTTCAAGGGGATTCCCTGCGGTTTAGGAGCCATCCAGAGGTCTTGCTCTTGGAGAGTTCGGAGTCCCCAGGAACCTGAGGCACCAGCACTTATACAGAGGGGGAAAGGACCCTCCTCTCTCTATCCATTTATCGCCCCTGGACATTGATCACTTTTTAAAGAAATCAGTAAATGTTATTTTTGAGCTGCCAGACCTGTGTCCCATCCAGGACCAGCACCACACTGCACAGTGGCACACAAGAAAGGAACAGTCACACGGAGGGAATACAGTTTCCCAATTCTTATTGTATCTTTAAACATAAAGGAAACTATTTTATATGATTTCAATCTTTTATTTATGCTGATTATATAAAATATATTTTCACAGATTGCATAATACACCTCCAAACCATTAAAAACGCCCAATCCCCCCACATTCACACTCACCATTCATGCCGGATTAAAATACACCCCCAACAATATTCGTTTCACTCTCTCGGAGCTTCCTCAGGGGTTAATACAAGTCTTTCAATACAATAATTACAACGTCAACATCACCTTGATGTTAAAAGGTAAGTTTTTAAGGCTTTGGAGGTGTATTATGCAATCTGTGAAAATATATTTTGTATAATCAGCATAAATAAAAGATTGAAATCATATAAAATAGTTTCCTTCATGTTTAAAGATACAAGAAAGGGAGCCACGCCACCTCTGGGACACAAGCACTGTTTCCCCCCCTAGAAAGGTCTCACCCCTGGGGTAATAAAATTGGAGGGGTCATGTGGCAAAGGATGGTAGCCTGAGAAACCCTCAGAGGAAAAGGGCCACAGGTGAATTTTCCAACATTTCCAGCATCAAGGAAATTACCAGTTTTACCAATTAGGCCACCAGTTCACCCGATCCTTCCCTAGGTGATCAAGACCTTCCTAGTTGTTCAGCCTGAGCTTTCCCCATTTCCCCCAAACCTCCCACCCGATCACTACTGCACAAGAAACAGGTTGAATGTCATTTATGGCAGATAATTAGCAGGGGTCAGATGATGCAAACTGGGAAATCTGCATGTGGAAGTGACTTTTAAAACAGCAATGTACGTGTGTAAATGTTGGTCTAGTGCCGGAACACCACCCCGGGACCACCCCTTTTTTACACTCATATAAGTGCGCGTGCAAAAGTGAAATTAAGCGTGTTTTGGACTTTTAAGACATTTGGAATATGCGAGCAGAGGTGATTTTTATTTATTTATTTAAGAAATGTACAATCCGCTCTTGTCACAAAGCTCAAGGCAGCTCAGACAAGATAATTCTTTTGAGCTCCTTTTTGATGTGGTCATGAAGCTGCAGTTTTGTTCTGGTTTGTTTGTAGGATACCACTTTCATAGATGGATTTTTAAAAAACAAAACAGTTGTATTAAATAATAAGCTTTACTAGCCACTGCTTTTTCGGAGCTTGTAGCTGGTTTGTTTGCAGACATGAAGCTGGAATCCTTGTCCTTCTTATTTTGCTGCATTAAACAGCAGAGCTTATTTGGGCCTAGCAATCACAATAAAGCTGTTGTTTCCTGGTTTGGGTTTATTTGTCCATTCTTGCATCTACCCTCAATCTACCATATTTGGTGCTCAGAAGTAGGATCTGACACATCTGCTGCTGGAGAGTGAAACCCAGTAGCAGGGCAGCCCTCAGAGGTGAGTGTCAACTATCATTGGATGAAATCTTCCATTTGGGGAAGACCGTAGACTCAGGTTGGTTGGAGAAGATCTGAGACTTGACTCAAAGTGGTTTGAAGAGAAGGACTGCGAAAGAGTCACAAGTCGCTTGAAAAGTACTGAGTAGTACTGCCACACCACGTGCCCTACACAGCCAATCAAGGCAGGTCATGGACCACGCTGATGGTTCCCAACTAAAGTTGCTTGAAGGTTGAGATGAAGACTCCGGCGAGGCCTGCACCGAAGCGTGCTCTCCACAACCAATCAAGGCCAAGCGAGGACCACACTGAATCATAACAGGTTTGTGCAGAGTTCATTTGTATGCATGGAAGCAGATGCAAGGACATCCAAAGACCTGGAAAAGACTCAGGATAAGAAGCTTGGAGACAGGACTCGGAGCCTTGGTTCGGAGTAGAAGCTCGAAGATGGGACTCGGAGCCAGGAACACTGAGGTGGGACTCAGTGCAAGGAAGATTAAAAGCCAGGATCTTTTGGAGGCTTACGCTGCTGAGGAGAAAGATATCTGGATTAGTGGAGACAATCTGATGCCGCTCTACTTTGTGTCTCTGTGATTAACTCTCTTCAATCCCTCTTTTACTTCCCCCTGCAACTACCCACCCTCTATTACCTCGTATACCCCGGCCACACACTCCAAATGCACTCCACTGCACACCCTTTTATCTCCAATCCTGACAACTTCCCACCTACCGCCATTCTAATAGCACAACCTGCCCCTCCTCCCTCCCATCTCCTCTCCCCCAACCTCTCAACCGGCCTCCACCCACCCGTCTGTCTACCTCCCGTCTGTCCCCTCCCAAAATGTGCTTCCCCACTATTCCCATCATACACCACCCCCACTGGCGAACGCTCCGCCCAGCACACCTTCACTCCCTTCCCCAGCACAAATCCCTAGTGCCCATCATGATCTCACCCTTCACCCAACTGCTAGGCCTAGCAACACTTACCATCTCCCTTTTCAACGCACAATCCATCCTAAAGAAAGCCCCCATACTTCAAGACTTACTCACTGACACAAACCCAGACATCTGTGCTATCACAGAATCCTGGCTAAAGAACTCAGACCACGTTTTCATCAACCAACTCCCAACACAGACATATGACATCTTCTCTATTCCTAGGCCCAGAAAAAGAGGAGGAGGCATACTCCTAGCTACCAAGAAACACCTTAACCTTAAGCTACAGACCATCTCCCCCCCCACAAAACTTGAAATTGGGCTTTTTAAATCCAAATCCCTGCAAGTCTGCCTTGTCTACGCCCCCCCTGGTATACTTGAACAGGACCCATCCCCCTTCATTGAATACATCACCGACAACATAAAACCAGACATACCAGCAGTAATACTCGGAGACTTCAATCTCCATGTAGACACCCACCCCAATACGCCTGCTTGTGAAACTCTTCTTCTCACCCTCAAAGCCCTGGGCTTCAGACAGCTAATCTCCGAGCCCACACACAAAGCTGGCCACACCCTCGACCTCCTCTTTGTCAACACATGCATCTCAGTACCCCAATCACCCATTACCACCCCCATCCCCTGGTCAGACCATTTTCTCATCAACGCCCACCTCACCATCAATACCGATACACCGACCACAAGTTCACATAAAAAAACAATTTCTTTCCGTAAACAATGTTCCGCGGAGGAACTCTCCTTAGCTCTCAGCAAAGTAAGTGAAAATCTTGACCTATCTAACCCAGACACTGCCCTTCTATCCTGGAATAAGTCCTTATCCAACATAGCCAATGATCTCTGCCCCACCATCCACAAAACAATAACCCCCACACGCACCGAGAGAAAGCCATGGTACACCACTGGACTAAGAAAACTAAAGCAAGACCTTAGAACCAAGGAACGTACCTGGCGCAAACAACCAACACCCACACACAAAATGGACTACAAACACACATTGCATACATACCGACAAGCAACCATCCACGCCAAACGCGACTTCTACGCATCAAAAATCCACAGCTTTAAATTCAATCCAAACGCCCTATTTAGCCTCGCTGCAGAACTCACAAAATCCCCCATTCCCTCCCCCCAAGAAATAAACAGCATAGAGAAATGCGAGAAACTAGCCGACTACTTTCAAAGTAAAATCTCCAAAATTCTTACACGTCTACCCCCCAACCCCGCACCCACAGACCCACTACCGATCGACAACAACTCCAACCTCGACTCCCTCGACACTACCTCCGTGAAGGAAGTTGAATCCATATTAAAAAAGATGCGACCATCCACCCACATCTCAGACACCATACCATCAAAAATTCTCCTCCCCATTCCCTCTGCCATTGCAAAACCAATAGCAGAAATCATAAACTGCTCCATCACCTCCGGGAAAGTCCCCGACCCACTTAAACTCGCCATCGTGAAACCACTACTAAAGAAACCCACCCTGGATCACAATGACCCTGCAAATTACAGGCCCATTTCCAATCTGCCCTTCATATCCAAAATCATGGAAAAAGTGGTAAACTCCCAACTCACCGATTTCCTAGAAGATAACAATATTCTACACCCCACTCAATACGGTTTTCGTAAAGACCGTAGCACCGAAAAACTCCTACTCGCAATAACGGACACCATCCTTAAAGGCATGGACCACGGCCAATCATATATACTTGCCCTTCTCGATATCTCAGCCGCCTTTGATACCGTGAATCATCAAATCCTAATATCACGTTTAGCGGAGATAGGCATCTCAAACACAGCCCTATCCTGGTTCTCCTCATACCTTGACCACCGTAAATACCTAGTAAAGCTTGATACTTTTGAATCCGCACACATTCCCCTCACACAAGGGGTTCCACAAGGCTCTTCTCTATCCTCCACCCTCTTCAATATATACTTACTCCCTCTCTGCCACCTCCTCTCTAAACTAGGACTAAAATTCTTCTTGTACGCAGATGACGTACAAATACTTATTCCAATTCAAAAATCCATCAACGAAACCCTTCAATACTGGGAAACATGCCTGACATCCATCAATTCTCTCCTCTCCAATCTCCACCTAGCACTTAACACCTCGAAAACTGAAATCCTCATCCTCACAAACCAATCACTCAACTCACCCCACCAAATGACTCTCAACGCCTCACAAGCTCATACACTACCGCCCAGCGTCAGAGATTTAGGAGTCACCCTAGACAATCAACTCAGCTTCAAAACCCACATTAAATCACTTCTAAAAGGGGGCTTCTACAAATTACAAATCCTCAAAAAATTGAAGCCCCTTCTCCACGCCTGTGACTTCCGCACAGTTATGCAAACCACCATACTCACCAAACTCGACTACTGCAACTCCCTTCTCTTAGGCCTCCCTTCCTCTACCACTAAACCCCTTCAAATCCTACAAAATGCCATGGCAAGAATCTTAACAAACACCAGAAAAACTGACCACATCACTCCCATACTCCAAGATCTCCATTGGCTCCCCATCACCTTCCGCTCCCAATATAAAACACTTACCATCCTCCATAACACATTATACAACAACAATTCACCCTGGCTTGAAGACATGCCACAATTCCGTCAAGCCAATCGCCCCACTAGAAACTCCCTTGCCGGCACTCTCCAAACCCCCTCACTTAAAGTTGGGCACCTTACCGCTACCAGGGATAGAGCCTTCTCCATTGCGGGCCCTACCCTCTGGAACTCCCTACCTGTCAAACTCTGCTTAGAACCGTCCCTGAGCCATTTCAAAAAAGGAATCAAGACATGGCTCTTTAAACAAGCATACCCCAATACCACCCAATCCTAACCAATGTCATCCTGAACCACCCGATCCCAACCTAACCCACTACCTTTCTCCCACTCCCCTTTCTCCTACCTCACTCCACCTCTCCTTTATCCTATTGCCTATACCCCCACACCACTATCAACTTCTCCCTTAAAACTATCACCGTTTGTACCCGGTTCCCACCACCCCCACCTCCCCTCCCCCACTACCCCCCCCCCTTTAATCATTCTCACGTGCACCTGCCCCTGTCCTACTGTAAATAAGTTTCATATACCAAATATCTCAAGTGCACATGCCAAATAACCTGTATATTGGTTCTTTTTGTAACGCTGTCTGTTTGACTCTCCTCTCCCCCTCACCACCATCAACCTCGCCCTGGAAACTATCACCGTTTGTACCCGGTTCCCACTACCCCCCCCCCCCCCCCGCCTCCCCTCCCCCCCCCCCCCCCCCTTAATCATTCTTATGTGCACCTGCCCCTGTCCTACTGTAAATAAGTTTCATATACCAAATATCTCAAATGCACATGCCAACTAACCTTGTATATTGGTTCTTTTTGTAACGCTGCCTGTTTGATTCTCCTCTCCTCTTCTTTGTATATCACCCAGTTAACCCCTCCCCTGTTCATTGTAATTTCCTTTCCTCTCTCAGTTATTTGTAAACCGACATGATGTGTCCTACGAATGCCGGTATAAAAAAGTTTTTAAATAAATTAAATAAATAAATAAATCAGGATGTGAAGACATCCGGAGGACAGGACATCAGGGGATCTGAAGGATGAGACATCAGGATCTGGAAGGACAAAGACAAAGGGATCTGATGAGAGACCTTGATGAAGAAGACGAAGACATGGAATTCCAACATGGAACAGAGTGCCAACGAGAAGCTGGATTGCAGAGAAGTCCTAAGGAGGACTGGATCCTTGCGAAGGCAAGGATGAAGTGAACAGGCCCTTTTTATAGGGCTGAAAAGGAGGCTCCCATGATGATATCACAGGGGGACCACTCCCACGCTGGCCCTTTAAGCATAGAAGAGAGGCACGGCCCCACACCTAAGGAAGCAGGAAGTGGGTAGGACCTTGGAGAGCAGCATCCCTGCCGCTGAATGGAGAAGGAGCAGAGCTAAGCCACAAACCCCAGCCTAGTGACGTTGGAGGCGGCTCCCTGCCGCAGAGAAGAATCAAACAGCAGCTCCCTGCTGCCGGACTGCGGCAATAATGTCGGCGGCCTCCAACTGAGTGGAGTTGATGTTGGTGGCCTCCTGGTTGCAAGGCCCACACCAGGGTGGCCCCCTGCCACCAGACAGCAGGAAGGAATGTCAGCGGTCTCCGGACCATGTGGGGATGCCGTCAGCGGCCTCCCGGCAGCAGAGGTTACACTGGGGTGGCTCCAGATGCGTTAAGGGAGCATCGGCAGCCTCCGCAGAAGAAGCCAAAAAAAGATGAGAAGAGAGGTGAGAGGCTGAGCTTGGCATCTGGCTACAGACAAAATCGTAACACCCATTGAGCTCCAGGAGGAAGATCTACCCACAAGGCACTCTAGGGACAAGAAAAAGGGAACAGAAGTACCAGAGGAGCTTGGACTCTCATCAAGGGTCCCATTAAACTGGTTATGAGAAGAGCCCACAAACTTATTCTGAGCCACCACAAGTGGAAAGTAAAGAAACATTGAAACACGAGGGCACAAAAAAACCATATGGACCATCATGTCTGCCCATCCACAACAACTGCTCATATCTAACTCCCTCACGGTTCTCCTGTACTTATTCCATGCTTTCTTGAATTCAGATACCGTCCTTGCCTCCATGACCTCCGTAGGGAGGCTGTTTTATGCATCCACCATTCTTTCAGTAAATAAATATTTCCAAAGATTACTCATCAGTCTTGCTCCTTTCATCCCCATCCCATGACCTCTCATTCCAGAATATCCTTTCCATTGATAGAGGCTCACTTCCTGTGCATTGATATCTTGGAGGCATTTAAATATCTCTTTTATATTTCTCTATCCAACCTTTCCTCTATGGTATACATATTTAGATCTTTAAGTTTGGTCCCATATGTTTTACAATAAAGATCACGGACCATTTTAGTAGCCACCCTCTGGATTGACTCCATCAGGTTTATATCCTTTTAAAGATGCAGTTTCCAGAACTGTACACAATATTCCAAATGAGGTCTCACCAGGGTCTTCTACAGAGGTAATATCTCCTTATTTCTGCTGACCATTTGACTCCCTATGCACCCAAACATCTGTCTGGCTTTTGTGAGTGCTTTAGCTAACTGCTTGCCCACCTTAATATCATCCAATATGATCACTCCCAGATCCCATTCTTGTTTCATGCTTAGACAAATTTCAGCTCCTATACTATACTACTCAAAATGTGAGACTCTCTGTGAATGTTGTGGACAAGCCAGACATAAGGACAGTCCCTTTATAGGCTCTTCTTTAACAGCTATTTCAACTTCCACTTTGAGATGCAGCCATCTAGGAAGCTGACATAGATACATAGAAGAAACATAGAAATGACGGCAGAAAAGGACAAAGTAGTCCATACAGTATGCCCAGCAGACCTATGGTAACATCTGCCACACCATACAGGTCACCCCCATACTTATCAGTTTTCCAGACCATCAAAGTCAGGGCACTTATTGGTTGCTGAGTCCAATTCCCCATTACCTCTTGCCATTGAAGTAGAAGGCAATGTTGGAGTTGCATCAAAAGTATCAGGATTATTGGTTAAGGGTAATAACAGCCGCATCAGCAAATAACCACCATGCTTATTTGTTTTCCCAGACTGTAAAATTCAATGTCCTTGTTGGTTGCTGTCTTAATCTAATTCCACTTTTCCTCTTTTCCCCTGATATTGAAGCAGAGAGCAATAATGGAGTTGCATCAACAGCATAAAGTAACCGCCACACTAGCACTCTTTTCTTCTTTTCCGTCCTCTAGCCTTTCGGGATCTACAGTGTTTATCCCATGCTCCTTTGAAATCTTTCACAGTTTTTGTCTTAACCATCTCCTCTGGAATGATATTCCAGGTATCCACTACCCTTTCTGTGAAGACATATTTCCTGATGTTGGCTCAGAATTGTCCTCCATGGAGTTTTATTACATGACCAATAATTCTACTGATTTCTTTCCAGTGGAAAAGGTTTGTTGATCTTCCATAATTAAATTCTTTCAGGTATCTGAAGGTCTGTATCATATCTCCCCTGCTCCTCCTCTCCTCCAGGGTATACATATTTAGGACCTTCAACCATTCTTCATAAGTTATTTGATGGAGACCCCTCACCATTTTTGTTGCCCTTCTCTGGACCATCTCCATCCTGCTCTGTCCCTTTTGAAACATAGTCTCCAGAACTGAACACAGTACTCTAGATGAGGCCTCACCATGGAACTGTACAAGGGGATTATCACCTTTTTTTTCTTACTCGATATTCCTCTCTTTATGCAGCTCAGCATTCTTCTGGCTTTATCTATTGCCTTGTCACATTGCTTTGCCATCTTTAGATCACTAGACACTATCATGCCAAGGTCAGTCTCTTGCTCCTTGCACAACAGCACTTTACCCCCCATCACATACAGTTCTTTTATATTACCACATCCCAGGCGCATGACTCTGCAATTCTTGGCATTGAATCCCAACTGCCATATTTTGATCACTGTTCAAGCTTCCTTAAATCGCTTCTCATTCTCTCTACGCCTTCTGGCGAGTCTACTCTGTGGCAGATCTTAGTATCATCCACAAATAGACAAATTTTATCTTCTATCCCTTCCGCAATGTTGCCCACAAAGATATTGAACAGAACAGGTCCCAACACAGATCCTTGTGGCACTCTGCCTAACACTCTTCAGATTAGGTTCCATTTACCATTACATGCTGTCTTCTATCCATCAGCAAGTTGTAATTAATGTCATCACCTTGACACTCACTCTCAGGCTTCTCATTTTATTCACAAACCTATGCGGGACTGTATTAAAAGCTGTACTGAAATTCAAGTAGATAAGAAATTGCCATGCTGGGTCAGACCAAGGGTCCATCAAGCCCAGCATCTTGTTTCCAACAGAGCCTAAACTAGGCTACAAGAACCTGGCAAGTACCCAAACACTAAGAAGATCCTATGCTACTGATCCAGTAATAACAGAGGCCATTCCCTGTCAACTTGATTAATAGCAATTAATGGACTTCTCCTCCAAGAACTTATCCAAACCTGTTTTAAACCCAGCTACACTAACAAATTCCAGAGCTTAATTGGGCATTGAATGAAAAATAAATTTCTCTGATAAGTCTTAAATGTGCTACTTGCTAACTTCACGGAATGCCCTCTTGACCTTCAGCCCTAACCTCTTCAGCTTTTCCTCATTGGGGAGCTGTTCCATCTGCTTTATCATTTTGGTTGCCCTTCTCAGTACCTTCTCCATCGCAACTATATCTTTTTTGAGATGCAGCGACCAGAATTGTACACAATATTCAAGGTGCGGTCTCACCATGGAGCAATACAGAGGCATTATTACATTTTCCATTTTATTAACCATTTCCTTCCTGATAATTCCTAACATTCTGTTTGCTTTTATGACTGCTGCAGCACACTGAGCAGAAGATTTCAAAGTATTATCTACTATGATGCTTATATCTTTTTCATAAAAAAACACAAAAAAGGTAGGGGGGAAAGGCTGGGGGAGGTAGGGGAAGGGAAGGTGGGGTGGTGGGGGGTAGGGAATAGGGGAAGGCGGTGTGGACTCGGCACGTGCAAGGTGCACAATTGTATACTCCCTTGCGCGCACCAACCACCAATTTTATAACATACACGCACCTGTGAGCTAATGTTATAAAATTGGGCGGACATCTGTGCGCTCCGGGTAGCGCATGTACCTCTGAAAATCTACCCCTAAATAAATTTTTGCTTCCGTGTTTACTAATGAGGATGTTGGGGAGATACCAGTTCCAGAGATGGTTTTCAGGGGTGATGAGTCAGACGAACTGAACGAAATCACTGTGAACCTGGAAGATGTAGTAGGCCAGATTACATAAGAACATAAGAAATTGCCATGCTGGGTCAGACCAAGGGTCCATCAAGCCCAGCATCCTGTTTCCAACAGAGGCCAAAACCAGGCCACAAGAACCTAGCAATTACCCAAACACTAAGAAGAACCCATGCTAATGATGCAATTAATAGCAGTGGCTATTCCCTAAGTATAATTGATTAATAGCCATAGGGAGAAGAAAAACAACCAATAAGGGCTAATAACATAGTCTGGGTAAAACAAATAAGCATGGGTGCAGCTTGCTTATTGCGGCGGCTACTACCCCAAACTAATCAAGCTAGATATTTCACTTGGATGCAGCTCCATCACTGCTCTCTACATTAATGGTGGGGGGAGGAAGGGAAATAGAACCAAGAGCTAAGAGAAACAGATAAGTATGAGAGAAAATATGTGTGAAGCTTGCTGGGCAGACTAGATGGGCCATTTGGTCTTCTTCTGCCGTCATTTCTATGTTTCTATGTTTCTATGTAATGGACTTCTCCTTCAAGAACTTATCCAAACCTTTTTTGAACCTAACTACACTAACTGCACTAACCACATCCTCTGGCAACAAATTCCAGAGCTTTATTGTGCGTTGAGTGAAAAAGAATTTTCTCTGATTAGTCTTAAATGTGCTACTTGCTAACTTCATGGAATGCCCCCTAGTCCTTCTATTATTTGAAAGTGTAAATAACCGAGTCACATCTATTCATTCAAGACCTCTCATGATCTTAAAGACTTCTATCATATCTCCCCTCAGCCGTCTCTTCTCCAAGCTGAACAGCCCTAACCTCTTCATCCTTTTCTCATAGGGGAGCTGTTCCATCCCATTTATCATTTTGGTTGCCCTTCTCTGTACCTTCTCCATCGCAACTATATCTTTTTTGAGATGTGGCAACCAGAATTGTACACAGTATTCAAGGTGCGGTCTCACCATGGAGCGATACAGAGGCATTATGACATTTTCCGTTCTACTAACCATTCCCTTCCTAATAATTCTTAACATTCTATTTGCTTTTTTGATTGCTGCAGCACACTGAGCCGACGATTTTAAAGTATTATCCACTATGATGCCTAGATCTTTTTCCTGGGTGGTAGCTCCTAATATGGAACCTAACCGTTTAACTACAGCAAGGGTTATTTTTCCCTATATGCAACACCTTGCACTTGTCCACATTAAATTTCATCTGCCATTTGGTTGCCCAATCTTCCAGTCTTGCAAGGTCCTCCTGTAATATATCACAGTCTGCTTGTGATTTAACTACTCTGAATAGTTTTGTATCATCCGCAAATTTGATAACCTCACTCGTCATATTCCTTTCCAGATCATTTATATATATATTGAAAAGCACTGGTCCAAGTACAGATCCCTGAGGCACTCCACTATTTACCTTTTTGCACTGAGAAAATTGACCATTTAATCCTACTCTCTGTTTCCTGTCTTTTAACCAGTTTGTAATCCATGAAAGGACATTGCCTCCTATCCCATGACTTTTTAGTTTTCGTAAAAGCCTCTCATGAGGGACTTTGTCAAACGCCTTCTGAAAATCCAAATACACTACATCTACCAGTTCACTTTTATCCACATGTTTATTAACCCCTTCAAAAAAATGAAGCAGATTTGTTAGGCAAGACTTCCCTTGAGTAAATCCATGTTGACTGTGTCCCATTAAATCATGTCTTTCTATATGCTCTATGATTTTGATAATGAGAATAGTTTCCACTATTTTTTCTGGCACTGAAGTCAGGCTCACTGGTCTATAGTTACCCAGGTCGCCCCTGGAGCCTTTTTTAAATATTGGGGTTACATTGGCCACCCTCCAGTCTTCAGTTTTAATGATAGGTTACAAATTTTAACTAATAGATCAGAAATTTCATTTTTTAGTTCCTTCAGAACCCTAGGATGCATGCATACCATCTGGTCCAGGTGATTTGCTACTCTTTAGTTTGCAAATCTGGCCTACTACATCTTCCAGGTTCACAGTGATTTTGTTCAGTTCGTCTGACTCATCACCCCTGAAAACGATCTCCAGAACTGGTATCTCCCCAACATCCTCATTAGTAAACACGGAGGCAAAGAATTCATTTAGTCTTTCTGCAATGGCCTTATCTTCCCTAAGAGCCCCTTTAACCACTCTGACATTTAATGGTACAACCGACTCCCTCACAGGTTTCTTGCTTTGGATATATTTAAAAAAGTTTTTATTATGAGTTTTTGCCTCCATGGCCAACTTCATTTCAAATTCTCTCTTCGCCTGTCTTATCAATGTTTTGCACTTACCTTGACAATGCTTATGTTTTATCCTATTTTCTTCAGATGGATCCTTCTTCCAATTTTTGAAGGATGTTTTTTGGCTAAAATAGCCTCTTTCACCTCACCTTTTAACCATGACGGTAATCGTTTTTCCTTCCTTCCACCTTTCTTAATGCGCGGAATACATATGGACTGTGCCTCTAGGATTGTATTTTTAAACAATGTCCAAGCCTGTTGAACACTTTTAACCTTTGCAGCTGCACCTTTCAGTTTTTTTCTATTTTCCTCATTTTATCAAAGTTTCCCTTTTTAAAATTTAGTGTTAGAGCTGCAGATTTACTTATTGTCCCCCTTCCAGTTATTAGTTTAAATTTGATCATGTTATGATCACTGTTGCCAAGTGGCCCCACCACCGTTACTTCTCTCACCAAATCCTGTGTTCCACTAAGAATTAAATCTAAAAGAGCTCCCTCTCTTGTTGGTTCCTGAACCAATTGCTCCATGAAGCAATCATTGATTACATCCAGGAACTTTATGTCTCTAGCAAGTCCTGATGTTACATTTACCCAGTCAATATTGGGGTAATTGAAATCTCCCATTATTATTGCACTGACAAATTGGTTTGCTTCCCTGATTTCTCTTAGCATTTCAACATCTGTCTGACCATTTTGTCCAGGTGGATGGTAGTATACTCCTATCACTATACTCTTACCCAACACACATGGGATTTCTACCCATATAGATTCTACTGAGCATTTACTCTCTTGTATGATCTTTATCCTGATGGACTCTATACCCTCCCGGACATAAAGTGCCACACCCCCACCAAGTTGATCCTCCCTATCATTGCGATATAATTTGTACCCTGATATAACACTGTCCCATTGGTTATCCTCCTTCCACCAAGTCTCTGTGATGCCAATTATGTCAATCTCATCATTTGCTGCTATACACTCTAACTCTCCCATCTTACTTCTTAGACTTCTGGCACTGGCATACAGACATTTCAAAGTGTGATTTTTGCTTGTTTTAACAACCTGCTTTTCCGTTGTTTGGAATAATTCGGAAATCATTAGCTTTGGTGATTTTTTACATATAGGCACATGGACTATGTTTGCTTTTAATGGAACCTCTCTGTTGGGACGCCCTAACTCTCCTGTTTCATTAGTATCTTTCAAGGATACATTTCTCCGAACCATGCACTGCTGAGTGACTGTCAGCTTTCCCCCTTGTTCTAGTTTAAAAGCTGCTCTATCTCCTTTTTGAAAGTTAGTGCCAGCAGCTTGGTTCCACTCTGGTTAAGGTGGAGCCCATCCTTTCGGAAAAGTCTCCCCTTTCCCCAAAAGTTTCCCCAGATCCTTACAAACCTGAATCCCTCTTCCCTGCACCATCGTCTCATCCATGCACTGAAACTCTGGAGCTCTGCCTGCCTCTGGGGACCTGCACGTGGAACAGGAAGCATTTCAGAGAATGCCACCGTGGGTGGTAGGTCCTAATATGGAACCTAACATCGTGTAACTAAAGAAAGTGGTTATTTTTCCCTATGTGCAACACCTTGTACTTGTTGACATTAAATTTCATCTACCATTTCGATGCCCAATCTTCTAGATTCGCAAGGGCCTCCAGTAATGTATCACAATCCACTTCAGATTTAACAACTCTGAAAAGTTTTGTATCATCTGCAAATCTGAGAACCTCACTCATCATATTCCTTTCCAGATCATTTATAAATATATTGAAAAGCACCAGTCCAAGTACAGATCCCTGAGGCACTCCACTGTTTACCCTTTTCCACTGCGAAAATTGACCATTTAATCCTAATCTCTGTTTCCTGTCTTTTAACCAGTTTGTAATCCACAAAAGGACATCACTTCCTATCCCATGACTTTTTAGATTTTTTTTACATACCTCTGATCAGGGACTTTTTCAAATGTCTTCTGAAAATCCAAATACACTACATCTACTGGTTCACCTTTATCCACATGTTTATTAACCCCTTCAAAAAAAAAAAAAAAGGAAGCAGATTTGTTAGACAAGACTTCCCTTATGTAAACCCATGTTGACTGTGTTCCATTTAACCATGTCTTTTTATGCGCTCTATAATTTTGATCTTTAGAACAGTTTCCATTATTTTTCCTGGTACTGAAGTTAGGCTCACTGGTTTATAGTTAACTGGATCGCCCCTGGAGTCTTTTTTAAATATTGGGGTTACATTGGCCACCCTCCAGTCTTCAGGTACAATGGATGATTTTAATGATAGGTTACACATTTTAAGTAATAGATCAGAAATTTCATTTTTGAGTTCCTTCAGTACCCTAGGTTGCATACCATCCAGTCCAGGTGATTTGCTACTCTTTAATTTGTCAATCTTTGGGTAATTGCCAGGTTCTTGTGGCCTGGTTTTGGCCTCTGTTGGAAACAGGATGCTGGGCTTGATGGACCCTTGGTCTGACCCAGCATGGCAATTTCTTATGTTCTTATGTAATCTGGCCTACTACATCTTCCAGGTTCACAGTGATTTCGTTCAGTTCGTCTGACTCATCACCCCTGAAAACCATCTCTGGAACTGGTATCTCCCCAACATCCTCATTAGTAAACACGGAAGCAAAAATTCATTTAGGGGTAGATTTTCAGAGGTACATGCGCTACCCGGAGCGCACAGATGTCCGCCCAATTTTATAACATTAGCTCACAGGTGCGTGTATGTTATAAAATTGGTGGTTGGTGCGCGCAAGGGAGTATACAATTTTGCACCTTGCACGTGCCGAGTCCACACCGCCTTCCCCTATTCCCTACCCCCCACCACCCCACCTTCCCTTCCCCTACCTCCCCCAGCCTTTCCCCCCTACCTTTTTTGTGTTTTTTTTTTTTCTTGTTTTAAAACTTACTTCAGCCCTGGGGCCGCTGTGCTGGGACATCTGATCCCACCCCACCCAGCCCCCGGACCACCCCTACCCGCTCCCTCCCTGCCCCGGGTCTTACTCCTGTCCTGGGGCTTTACGCGCATCACTGGGCCTTTTGAAAATAGGCCCGTCACACATAACCTTTTGAAAATCCTGCTCTTAGTCGTTCTGCAATGACCTTATCTTTCCTAAGAGCCCCTTTAACCCCTCGGTCATCTAATGGTCCAACCAACTCCTTCACAGGTTTCTTGCTTAGTTAATATTTTATAAAGATTTTATTATGAGTTTTTGCCTCTATGGCCAACTTCATTTCAAATTCTCTCTTCGCCTGCCTTATCAATGTTTTACACTTACCTTGGCAATGCTTATGCTTTTTCCTATTTTCTTCAGAGAAACAGCGTAATTAGCTTGTTACTGCATAATTGACAACCGGTGGCAATGGAGGGTGAAGTGACTTGCCCAAGGTCACAAGAAGTGACAGTGGGACTTGAGCCCTAGCTTTACCATAGGACAGATAGGGTGGTGCTGTGTTTCAGTGTCCCAGAGTGAATGGGAGGTGTCGCAGTATCGAAGGAGGAAACATGGTGTAGCAGGAAAGTGACTACGCCTGGGAGAAATATTTTTTTCACTCAATGCATAATTAAACTCTGGAATTCAATGCTGGAAGATGTGGTAAAAGCTGTTATGTAGGTATATTAAAAAAAAAAAAGAAGTAAACGTTCCTGGAAGAAAAAAAAGAGCGTAAGCTATTATTAAAGTGGACTTGGGGGAATCCACTGCTTGTCCCTGGGATAAGCAGCATGGAATCTTTTGATCATTTAGGATCCTACCAGATACTTGTGCCATGGATTGGACACCGTTGGAAACAGGATGCTGAACTTGATTTGACCCACTGTGGGAAATCTTATGCTCTTCTGTTTTCTGTGAAGTAACACAAAACCCTCAGAGTCAGAGGTATAGAGCAAACCTACCCTACCAAAACAGTACTAACTCCCAGGCGTCAGACAGCAAATATTACAGCAGGCATTAGAAAAAAAATATATATATTCTTCTCTGCAGGGAAAGGAGTGGCCTAGTGATTAGAGCAATGGCCTGAGAAGAAGGGAAACTACTAGGGATGTGCAGACAAAAAGTTTATGTTCATAAGTCCATAAGTCGAAGGTGAGGGTCAATTTCGGTCAATATGGACATATGTAGACTTCCATAAGTTGAGGCTATGTCATACGTGCACCGGTTCCCTAAATAAAAATTTAAACCCCTCACCCTCCTTAATCCCCCCCCCCCCAAGACTTACCAAAACTCCCTGGTGGTCCAGCGGGGAGTCAGGAAGCCATTCCTGTATTCCTTTGCGAGGAGCACGTGACGTCGGCGTCACGTCGGAGTGACGCGGACGTCACGTGGTCCACCGCGCCTCCGCTCCCGGACCCCCGCTGGACCCAACCGAAACTTTTGGCCAGCTTGGGGGGGTCAGGAGGCCCCCCCAAGCTGGCCAAAAGTTCGCGATTTCCAACTTATTCAACATAGCTATGTTGAATAAGTTGGAAATCCCGATCGTTGCGCCTCATAACTTTTTAAGTTAAAAAAAAAAAAATAAGTTGCGTTTTACATATGCGTTCAAAACGAATGCACACCCCTAGAAACTACTTCCTGCACTGACACCTCCTTGGGACATTTGTTAAGCTCCTCAAGTACTCAGACAGTAATGTTAAAACAAGCACGCAGGCGTCCATACATGTGCGGATGGGCACGCGAGCACACATATGAACAAATGTTAAAGTGTGTGTGCAATTGCACGCAAGTTTTAAAATGCACCAAATTTTAAACTCCAAGTTTTAAACTGCACCAAGCACTCATTTATGGGCTCCTAATTGTAAGTGGTTACACTTTCCGTATCTTCCTTGGGTAAGCAGATCTTAAGACATCCTCCTGTGAAGGAAACATTGCCAGCTTCACTAATTAGATCACCAGTTCACTCAGATTATTTCCAGATCATCCAGACCCCTCTGGCTCTTCAGCCTGCACCCCCCTAGATTACTCAGACCACTCACCCAGTCATCTATGTTTTATTCTGCCACCAGGCCAGAAATAAAGCCTGACCCGGGACAATATGGACCAGCAGCGGAACCCGGCAGTTCTCTTTGATTATTTAGCTTTATAATCTTCTCTGGCATGTTGATGCTCAAAGTGTAGAACAAAAAAGATCAAGAAACAAATAGTCTGTATTTTGTAACTGAATATATAGTTTATTTTATTATACTACTATTAGTATTACAGATATTGTTTTACTTATTAGATCAGTGTGTATTTCTTTGATCATCATACTATGAGCAAAGAGTCAGTAAGATTCTGGAATCAGAGAGAGAGTGAAAAACATTAATCTGAACGTGTAGCAAGGAGAGGCCGCACCACATCCCGTTACTGAGCTCAGGGTCTGCTGCTAGGTTTGCAGTTTCACGTTGGTTACATTAGCGAGCTTTACACCATTAATCGCTATCACTGGAAGCTTCTGATCCTGATCAATCTGCAGCTGGACAGCAGGCTTCTCACAGATCCAGGGATTGGCATAGTCGCAGTTCCAGTCACGTAGTCCACCAACGCCCAGCACTGCACAGGGGGAATTATAACGAATACGAACAGGAGATCTATTGTGAAGCAAAAAAAAAGAAGCTAATTATTTAATAATTTCAATTATATTGCACAGCCTATTGATTATGATCCCAGCACATATTAGTAGTTAGGGCACCTCAAAGCCAGATTGCTGCAGTCTCATGCATTAGACGTGAGACCCCGGTGCTTGGATCTCCCTCTCACACACAGGGACATTTACATCAATGCCTGAGAAAAGCAGTTTGAGAGTCTTCCAGACTGTGCAGGAGACTCCTGAGTTGCCTGCTCCCCTCCTTTGGTCTTCGAGACAGTGACAGAGAGCCTGCACTCTCTGCTCCTGTGACTGCTCCTGCTTCTATTCTACCAGAAGTGTGCACTGTGGGAGTGAGAGGAGGAGGGACAGCCTTGGAGACAGTGACAGAGAGCCTGCACTCTCTGCTCCTGTGACTGCTCCTGCTTCTATTCTACCAGAAGTGTGCACTGTGGGTGTGAGAGGAGGAGGGGCAGCCATGGAGACAGTGACAGAGAGCCTGCACTCTCTGCTCCTGTGACTGCCCCTGCTTCTATTCTACCAGAAGTGTGCACTGTGGGTGTGAGAGGAGGAGGGGCAGCCATGGAGACAGTGACAGAGAGCCTGCACTCTCTGCTCCTGTGACTGCTCCTGCTTCTATTCTACCAGAAGTGTGCACTGTGGGTGTGAGAGGAGGAGGGGCAGCCATGGAGACAGTGACAGAGAGCCTGCACTCTCTGCTCCTGTGACTGCCCCTGCTTCTATTCTACCAGAAGTGTGCACTGTGGGTGTGAGAGGAGGAGGGACAGCCATGGAGACAGTGACAGAGAGCCTGCACTCTCTGCTCCTGTGACTGCTCCTGCTTCTATTCTACCAGAAGTGTGCACTGTGGGTGTGAGAGGAGGAGGGACAGCCATGGAGACAGTGACAGAGAGCCTGCACTCTCTGCTCCTGTGACTGCCCCTGCTTCTATTCTACCAGAAGTGTGCACTGTGGGTGTGAGAGGAGGAGGGGCAGCCATGGAGACAGTGACAGAGAGCCTGCACTCTCTGCTGCTGTGACTGCCCCTGCTTCTATTCTACCAGAAGTGTGCACTGTGGGTGTGAGAGGAGGAGGGGCAGCCATGGAGACAGTGACAGAGCCTGCACTCTCTGCTCCTGTGACTGCTCCTGCTTCTATTCTACCAGAAGTGTGCACTGTGGGTGTGAGAGGAGGAGGAGGGGCAGCCATGGAGACAGTGACAGAGAGCCTGCACTCTCTGCTCCTGTGACTGCTCCTGCTTCTATTCTACCAGAAATGTGCACTGTGGGTGTGAGAGGAGGAGGGGCAGCCATGGAGACAGTGACAGAGAGCCCGCACTCTCTGCTCCTGTGACTGCTCCTGCTTCTATTCTACCAGAAGTGTGCACTGTGGGTGTGAGAGGAGGAGGGGCAGCCATGGAGACAGTGACAGAGAGCCTGCACTCTCTGCTCCTGTGACTGCTCCTGGTTCTATTCTACCAGAAGTGTGCACTGTGGGTGTGAGAGGAGGAGGGGCAGCCATGGAGACAGTGACAGAGAGCCTGCACTCTCTGCTCCTGTGACTGCTCCTGCTTCTATTCTACCAGAAGTGTGCACTGTGGGTGTGAGAGGAGGAGGGGCGGCCATGGAGACAGTGACAGAGAGCCTGCACTCTCTGCTCCTGTGACTGCCCCTGCTTCTATTCTACCAGAAGTGTGCACTGTGGGTGTGAGAGGAGGAGGGGCGGCCATGGAGACAGTGACAGAGAGCCCGCACTCTCTGCTCCTGTGACTGCTCCTGCTTCTATTCTACCAGAAGTGTGCACTGTGGGAGTGTGAGGAGGAGGGACAGCCTTGGAGACAGTGACAGAGAGCCTGCGCTCTCTGCTCCTGTGACTGCTCCTGCTTCTATTCTACCAGAAGTGTGCACTGTGGGTGTGGGAGGAGGAGGGGCAGCCATGGAGACAGTGACAGAGAGCCTGCACTCTCTGCTCCTGTGACTGCTCCTGCTTCTATTCTACCAGAAGTGTGCACTGTGGGTGTGAGAGGAGGAGGGGCATCTATGGAGACAGTGACAGAGAGCCTGCACTCTCTGCTCCTGTGACTGCTCCTGCTTCTATTCTACCAGGTGTGCACTGTGGGTGTGAGAGGAGGAGGGGCAGCCATGGAGACAGTGACAGAGAGCTTAAATCAAGATAAAGGGAAGGATGTGGTAGTTGTATTTTTAGATTATAGCCTCAGCTCTCCGCACAGTTAATTATTAACTTTTACTGAGGTGAGGGTCTGATACTGGCATTAAAGACAAGGCCCTATGTTGGTTTAACTCTTTTTTTTGTATAAGAGAACATAGCATGTGGCTTGGACCCGTAAGCCATCTCCTGTGGATCAGGAAGAATGAAGTTTGTCACGATTCGCTATTTTATTTCCTATTTTATGTAGCAGCACTAATTCAGAGTCTTTGCTTTTTTATGTGGATGATATACAAAACTTAGGCACTTTAGATTCTAAAAACACAAAGAATTAAGTAGTTTGAAGCTCCCAGAGACTCAGCCTAGCTATCAGGAACCTCAGAGGGGCAGAGAGAGAGAGAGAGAAAGAGAAAGAGAGAGAAAGAGCACCTAGCCGTAGGGACTCCACATTAGATAGGTATTTGTATGCCTATGGGAGGCCCACATAGTAACTCGAGGTGAGGTTTAGGTATTAGTGTAGGGGGTTAGGGGCCACTTTGACATTCAATGTGAGACGTACGAACAGAACAGTGGTCGCTTGTGAAGATTTGATGACCCTCGGAGTGAGGAAACTCGCCCAAAGATGAGATTTCTGCAATGTTCTCTCAACCTAGCTAGATGTTGCCAGGTAGAGAATCCATCCTATAGGTTGAGAGAACATTGCAGAAATCTCATCTTTGGGCGAGTTTCCTCACGCCGAGGGTCATCAAATCTTCACTAGAGAGCACTGTTCTGTTCGTACTTCTCACTTTGAATGTCAAAGTGGCCCCTAACCCCCTACACTAATACCTAAACCTCACCTCCCATAGGGCGTATTGCCAATATTCAAAATGGCGCCAGCGCTACTTTTGCCCTCACTATGTCATACAGGTCGTATGCCCTCACTATGTCATATGGGTCGTATGACATAGTGAGGGCAGAGGTAGCGCCGGCGCCATTTTGAATATTGGCAATACGAGTGCAGGAGGTCGCTCCCGGACCCCCGCTGGACTTTTGGCAAGTCTTGTGGGGGTAAGGAGGCCCCCCCAAGCTGGCCAAAAGTCCCTGGGGGTCCAGCGGGGGTCCGGGAGCTATCTCCTGCACTCGTGACATCGGGTGACAGGAACCAAAATGGCGCCGGCGTTACCTTTGCACTGTCTTATGGTAAGGGCAAAGGGCCACCGGCGCCATTTCTATTAACGCAGCCGTGGCCCGAGAGCGGGAGATCGCGCCGGGACCCCCCCACTGGACCCCAGGTAATTTAAAACATTTTGGGGGGGGTTCGGGAGGGTGGGGGATTTGTTTTAAAGGGTCGGGGTGGGTTTTAGGGTTGTTTTGGTGTGCCGGTTTTCCCGCCCTCCCCCGATTTACAATTTTTTAACAAAAAAAACCATGACGATCAGATTTCCCTCCCCCCCCCCAGCCAAAATCGATCGTTAAGATGATCGATCACACGATTCACAACCCTAATATAGAGTAGTTGCCTTGGTAATTGCTCCTTTTAAATTGGTCCACTGCTGATCCACATCTCTCTCATTCTCCCAGCCTTTTAGTTCTTCCTCCAGGTACTTCCCCATTTCCTCAGAGTCCGTGTTTTTGAACTGTAAAACTCGGGTCTTTGTGCTTCTTTTCCATATTCTTTTAGTGATATTAAACCATACCGTTTGATGATCACTACTGCTGAGGTGGGCGCCCACCTGGACATCTGAGACATTATCTGCATTAGTGAGCACTGTCGAGTATAGTCCCTTCTCTAGTGGGTTCCATTACCATTTGTTTGAACAAAGTTACTTGCAAGGCATCCACTATCGCTCTACTATTTTTAGATTCTGCAGATGGGATTTTCCAGTCAACATCTGGCATATTAAAGTCACCAACGATCACCACTTCTCCCTTCATTCCTATCCTATGGATGTTTTCAACCAGATCTCTGTCCAGCTCTTCCTTTTGGTTTGGAGGCCTGTAAACCACTCCAATATAAATGGACGCTCCGTCATCTTTTTTTAGGTCGACCCATATTGCTTCTTCCTTGCCCCAACTTCCTTGCAGCTCAGATGCTTGGATGTTGTTTCTGACATAAAGAGCCACACCTCCCCCTTTTCTATCCTCTCTGTCCTTCCTTAACAAGTTATAGCCTGGTATTGTTGTATCCCAATCATGAGATTCTGTGAACCATGTCTCTGTGATAGCAACAATGTTCAATTTCGCCTCCGTCATTAGGGCCTGCAGATCTGGGATTTTATTTCCCAAACTATGAGCATTTGTGGTCATAGCTTTCCAGGTTCTCTCATTAAGGTTATTGCTATTCCTGGACTCCTTATGAGACTTTAGTTGAGATTTGTTATTCACTTCACTCTTTCCTTTTGCAGTTGTGCCACTGATGACAGAGTCATCCATCTCAATGAGCTTTTTCTTTTGGTTATGGATCTTGAATTTCTGCATGCATTGGTTTCTTTTTCTCTTTTCTGGTAACACTTCAATGTTTTTCTCAAGACTTTCTTCAGTTTTTAATATAGAGAAGGCTTTTTGTTCTTGTTGCACTTGATACAGTGTGTGTCTCCTCATCACAGAGCCCACTGTAATCCTTGTTTTTAATGAATTCCTTAATGTCCTGTTTGAGTGGGGGGGTATACTTGTGGGCTGCCCATCTGTCAAGAATGGGTGACTGTGGGTCTCGTGTGTTATCCTACCTGAGCCTATTGTATCTCTTTTTCTTGACTCCTGGTTTTTCTGTGGTATTGTGGAATTATTTTTTGAGTAATGTAATGTGGGTGTAATTCTCTTAATTGAAGCTAATTGAGCTTTAACCTCAGTCAGCTCCTTTTTCAAGGAAGAGAGTTGTTCACAAATGGGGCAAGCTCTAAGTTTCCAGATGCTTTCCCTCAGAAGAAAGGGGTATCTTTCTGGAAGGACTGGCAAGTCGTATCAAGGATGAACTGGCTGCCAGGGACATTCCTGATGACTTAAACGACCTTATAGATGTGGCTGGCCAGATTGAACGAAGGCTTCAGCAACGGCGAAGGAAGGGCGCCCGCCACGCAGGCCCGTAGCTCTTGCCCCAGCATTCTCCAGGCCAATGACTTCCACGGTCACGCCTAGAACACCACCCGCAGCTTCCTCATCTGATGAGCCTATGCAAATAGGTTGCGCTCCTCTGACTGCAGAGGAAAGAAGGAGACGTCGCACGCTCGGGTTATGCCTTTACTGTGGCGACAAGGGGCATTTCCTAGCACAGTGCAAGGAATGGCCGGAAAACGCCCGAGCCTAGGAAGTTCCGGGGAGCTACTCTTAGGCTGTGCTGGCTCAGCACCTCAATGTACAGTCCCAGTGACCATTAAACACCCCGGAGGGTATTTTCATACGTTGGCATTCATAGACTCAGGAGTGGAGGGGAACTTCATTGTAGCAGACTTGGTGCACCAATTACATCTGTCTACCATACCACGATGCCCTCCGTTACGTGTCACGTCTATTCGAGGCACCATGCTTCCCGGGACCATATCGGAGTCCACGACCCCATTGACACTCCAAACGGGAGTACTCCATTCCAAAGAAATATCTTTTTTAGTGCTGGAGAAAGCCGTGCACCCCGTGGTGCTAGGACTACCCTGGCTACAGCGTCACTCTCCGGTAATCAAGTGGGATACCCTCCAACTGGCGCAGTGGAGTCCCTTCTGTTTCTCCCATTGCCTCAAGATTCCACAACCTCATCAAGTATCCTTGCTCAGCACTTCGGTACTACCGCCCGCACCTTACAGAGACTTCGCCAAGGTATTCTCCAAGGAAAAGGTGAAGATTCTTCCTCGACACCGGCCTTTCGACTGCGCTATAGACTTGCTGCCAGGTACCACACCTCCTCATGGCCGTGTGTATCCACTATCCCTACCAGAGACCCGAGCAATGTCGGAGTACATCACGGAGAACCTTGCCAAAGGATTAATCCGCTCCTCTCGCTCGCCTGCCGGAGCGGGGTTCTTTTTCGTGGGGAAAAAGGATCGGTCACTCCGACCTTGTATAGACTATCGAGAATTAAATGCCATCACTAAAAGAGACCGCTATCTGCTCCCGTTGATCCCGGAGCTCCTAGATAGGCTGCAAGGAGCCAAGCTGTTTACAACTTAGTACGCATCCGCCCGGGAGACGAATGGAAGACTGTCTTTAACACCAGGGATGGGCACTATGAATATCTGGTAATGCCCTTTGGGTTGTGTAATGCCCCGGCAGTCTTCCAAAACCTCATGAATGAGGTACTGAGGGAAATGCTGAATTCATACGTCATGTGTATCTAGATGACGTGCTAATTTACTCTAAAGATTTGGAATCTCACCGACAGCATGTCAGACAGGTGTTACAAGTCCTAAAGGATAACCATCTGTATGCTAAACTTGAAAAATGCATGTTCGAGTGTGAGTCTTTACCGTTCCTGGGTTATATAGTGTCGTCCATTGGGTTCCAGATGGCCTCGCCCCACGGGACTAAAAGCCTTACAGAGATTCCTGGGATTTGCCAACTTCTACAGACATTTTATTCCCCATTATTCACGCAGAGTGGCACCCCTCACCGCTCTGACCCGTAAGGGAACGGACGCGAAAGTGTAGCCTGACACGGCCATCCAGGCCTTTGAAGATCTAAAACAAGCCTTCTTAGCAGACACTTGCCTACATCACCCGGACCTGCTATGTCCCTTTGTGGTTGAAGTTGATGCCTCTAACCTCGTGGTGGGGGCTATACTCAGTCAGTACTCGCAATCAGGGTGGCTGCTCCCCTGTTCCTATTACTCGAAGAAGTTCTCACCTGCCGATTGCAATTACAGTATTGGTGACAAGGAGCTCCTAGCCATCAAATTGGCCTTCGAGGAGTGGAGACAATGGCTGGAGGGGGCAGTCCATCCAATAACAGTCTATACTGACCACAAGAACCTCAAATTTCTATATCAAGCGCAGCGGTTGAACCCCAGACAGGCCAGATGGTCGCTCTTTTTCAGCCGGTTTGACATCACCCTCCAGTATCGACCAGCCTCAAAGAATGTCAGAGCCGACGCTTTATCCCGGACCTTAATTTTGGACGAAGACAAGGATCGTCCTCAATACATCCTAGACCCTGCCAAGATTCGCCTAGCAGCTGTTACGGTCAAGTCCCAAGAGAGGACCGTGGTCCCTAGACGCTTACGAGAGAGAGTATTACACTGGGCTCACGACTCGCTAACTGGTGGGCATGCCGGTCGAGAGCGGACATTAGAATTATTAAATCAATACTATTGGTGGCCCAACTTGCGATGAGATGTCTGAACCTACGTAAGTTCCTGCCCCATGTGCGCCAAGCAGAAACCCAAGGTAGGATTTCCCTGGGGCCTATTGCAGCCACTTCCAGTTCCCACAGAGCCCTGGACCCACATAGCCACGGACTTTGTAGTGGACCTACCCACGTCTATGGGGAAGACCATGATCTGGGTTACAGTAGACCGCTTCTCCAAGATGGCCCACTTTGTGCCGTTGCCCAAGCTACCGTCTGCCCCAGAACTGGCACTACTATTCGCCCAACACATCTTCCGTATCCACGGACTTCCTCAGGACATAGTGTCTGATTGGGGGCCGCAGTTTATGGCCCGATACTGGAAGGCCCTATGTAAGTGCTTTAAGGTCCAACTCAGTTTCTCCACAGCCTTCCACTCCCAGAGCAACGGCCAATCGGAGCGAATGAATCACTCTCTGAAGACATTCCTCCGAACATTCATAAATGAGAAACAAGACAATTGGACGGAGCTTCTTCCCTGGGCTGAGTTTTCTTATAATAATCAAATCCATGCTGCCACAGGGAGCTCTCCATTTCAAATCGTCTATGGGAAACAACTCAAACCCCCGTTGCCCCTATCTATGCCAGTTTCTTCACCAGCAGCACAGTTATCCGCACAACAACTTCAGGGCCTTTGGAAAACCATCCAGAGCAAACTCACTTCTGCCACCAGAACTGCTAAAGGATATGCTGACCAGCACCGTCGACCAGCACCAGAATTCCGTCCGGGAGACAGCGTCTGGCTCAGCACAAAGAACATCCATCTGAGTCTGCCCTCTAAAAGATTAGCTCCCAAGTTTTGTGGACCATTTCGTGTAGCCGAAAGAATTGGAATGGTCTCCTATCGACTGCGACTGCCATCCACCCTGTGAATCCACAATGTTTTCCATGTCTCCCTCCTTAAACCAGTGATCCTCTCCCGCTTTCACTGCAATCCACCGGAAGATACAGCTACACCCACGGCTGAGGACCCTACTTACCAAGTGAGGGAGGTTGTTGACGTACGCTTTTTCAACCGTCGCTGGGAGTACCTCTAAGCCTGGGAGGGTTGCAGAGATGAAGACAACACCTGGGAACCTGCCCGCAACATCCTAGATAAATCACTCCTCCGACAATTCCATCTAGACCATCCTGGAAAACCTGGCCCTTTAAAGAGGGGGCATAAAGGGGCGATACTGTTGCGGGCCCGACCGCCTCTCCCACGATCATGGCTGGGGCCACTTACCTCCGCACCGGACCGCAGAGAGGAACGCCAGGGTCCCGGCCTGGTAGGCCGCATGGCTGCGGCGTCTCCACATGGGAGACGCCACCGAGCCCGTCGCTAAGTCCGCCCCCGTCGCGTTGCTATGCGCGCGCGCGAGAACGGGGCATTTAAAGGTCCAGCACCCGGAAGTGCTGGACAGCCCCCTGGATGACATCAGACGCCGGCAGAGTATATTAGGCCAGCGTCTGACTCAGGAACTTCGCCTTGCAACGAGGTCCCTCTCCTGAAAGTCTAGTTGCCGTCCTGTTCCTGTTTTCTGCTGGTCTGGTTCCTGGTTCCTGGTGTTCCTGTGCCTGTTCCAGTCCCTGTCCAGCTGTTCCTTCATCTGCTGATTTCCTGGTTCTTGACTCCGGTTTGCTCCTGATGCTCCCTGCTCGCCACCTGCCTTGACTTTGGACATGCTTCATACTTCGTCTGCTCCAGCCTCGTAAGTCCCAGCGGCTCAGATCCCTACGGGCCCCTCCTGAGGGGATGCAAGGCTCTGGGTGAAGTCCTCTCAGATCCTCCTGCCTGAGACCACCTAAGTCCCAGCGGTCCAGATCTCTACGGGCTCCTCCTGGGGGGGATCTAGGTTCTCCAGGGTGAAGCCGCCGCCAGGTCTCCAGCTTGATTCCGCCTCCCGGCCTGTCCGAAGGAACCCTCCTTTCACTAGGCTGGCCCAAGGGTCCACTGCTTCTCCCAGTCACAACAGGCTGCTGTCGGGTCAAAAACCGGACGCTCAATTTTGCCGGCATCCGGTTTCCGAGCCCGTGGCTGTCAGCAGGCTCGAGAACCGACGCCGGCAAAATTGTGCGTCGGCTGTCAAACCCGCTGACAGCTGCTGCTCCGGGCCAAAAGGAGGCGCTAGGGATGCGCTAGTGTCCCTAGTGCCTCCTTTTGCCTGTTTCTACCGCTGGGCCTCATTTAAATAATGAATCACGCGCACAGGCATTCGCCCGCTCTCCCGCGGACTTTACTGAATCGGCCCCAAAGTAAAGCCAAATAACTCAGAAGCCATAAGCTTTCTTAGAAATAGAGTTTTACTCTCTGTCTCCAGTTATGGCTGGATATGACATTGAAGTGAAAGTTGTGGTCACCACGTGAGATGTGAGATTTGATTCTCATCTGGCATTTAATCCTGATACTTCCCATCTAGGTCAGAAGTCATTGTATTATCTACATCTTATGCAATGACTTTGGCCCTTGTTTGATATTTCTGATCTGCAAACATTGATGCATGGTCTGCTTATAAGTCATTTAGAATATTTCAATGCTTTCTTTCATGTTCTTCTTTCATATTTTAGTCACTGCTTGCAAATGGTTCAAAATTCTGCAGCTAAAATATTTGGGAGGTGAAAATGTGATCATGTAACTCTGCTACTGCAAGAGCTACTCTGGTTACCCATTGCTTCAGGAATACAATTTAAGATTCTCTGTTTTCTTACATTTAAATCTTTAAGCAGAGGTCACCTTCCTACCTTACAGGTCAATACAGTAAAGTGTGGCCGCGGTTACCCCGCTCCTAACCCGCTTTCTACTCACTTTTCGAACGCGTTAGTCCAACCCGCGATTCACTATCCCCTTTAACCCATTCTTACCGCCTCTTTAAATCCCCGGGTAACCCTTTCCGCCCGCGGCATGTATATGAGATGTAAACGAGCGAATTAGCTATTCCCTCCCATACAGTAACGCGCGCCCCGACTATCCCTATTTTACCCTGCCGTTTTGCCGTGCGTTTAACCTGCTAACTTACCGCCTACCTTTACCCCTGCATTAGAGGCAGGGGTAAGGGTAGGCGGCAAACTTTCCCCCAGCCCCCGCTCACCTGCCCTGGCTGCATTCATGGGGCTGGTCTCCGGGGCAGCCCCAGTCCTCTCCCCTCCTCCCGAACCAACGAAAGCGGAAAAAAGCGAAAAAGCGAAAAAAAAAGTAGCAACGGATGGTTCTCCTACGCTCGGGATTGCCAGTCCTCTCTCCCCGTGCAGGCATCCATCTTCGCCGCCGGCTGCCCCCCGGGAGGCAGGGGAGCCGCGGTCCGTCTCCGCCAATGTCCGTCTCCGGAGGGGGGCTGCAAGAAAAGTAAGTCGCTTCATTGCTTTACACTGCCAGTCCTCTCTCCCCTCCTCCCAAAGCAAGGCTGCTTTGCGCGCCTTGCTTCGGGAGGAGGGGAGAGAGGACTGGCAATCCCGAGCGTAGGAGAACCGTCCACTTCCTGGTACCTGTCATTTCAAATGTCATTTGAAATGACATTTGAAATGACAGATACCAGCGTGTCCGTGAAGCGTTAGGCCAGCACACCCAGGATGCTGTATAGCGCTCTATACAGTAAAATGGGTTGCGCAGGCCTAACACTTCATGGACGCTTCTTGGACGGAGCTTGCATTTGCACGCTATTTAAATACAGTATTGAGCGGTAGGTGAGCCGGACTGTGCGTGCGGCAACCGCGGGTGCGCCCGGCACTAATGCAGCTCTTCCTACCACTCCTTACTGTATCGGCCTGTTAGTGATACAGTTATATCCTATCCACCCGGTCATAGATTACAATCCTCAGCTCTAGAAACTTCCTTGTAATTCTTTACCATTGGTACAAGGATTGGACAACGATAACTTCAAATTTAGAAAACATTTAAAGGCATTTTCTCTTGAACTTGCTGATGTGATTTTATAGCTTTTCTGTGGATATTTTCTGTGGATATTCAGATCGTAATCCCCATAAAAAAATCCATTATAAACACATTAGAATTCTGGGTCAGCTGCCTGACCGAGATCAAACTCCTCCTCAATAGTCTGAACCTGATTCTCAATGCCTCAAAAACAGAATTCCTCATTATAGCCCCTGAAAACAACAACATCACCACAAACCTTCCAGCTAACCTGCAAACCTCTCACGTTAGAGACCTAGGAGCTATCATCGATAACCGCCTAAACCTCAAATCATTCATTAACCAAACGACCAAGGACTGTTTTCACAAGTTATTCATCCTTAAAAGAATCAGACCACTTTTCCACTCACAGGACTTCAGGACAATCCTACAAGCAATAATCTTCTCAAAACTGGATTATTGTAATTCCATCCTACTAGGTCTCCCTGCTTCTCACACAAAACCCCTACAAATGGTGCAAAATACAGCCGCCAGAATTCTGACTAATTCCAGGAAATTCGACCACATCACCCCTATCTTAAAAACCCTCCATTGGCTGCCTATCCACTACAGAATTATGTATAAATCTATCACCACCATTTTCAAAGTCATACATCAACTTGCATCATTAAACTTACAATTGCCCCTCAAGAAACACACATCTGCCAGACCAACTAGGGATCATTACAAAGAAGCACTTCACGTTCCACAAGCCAAAACCTTCAAACACAAATCTCTCGAAGACAGAGCCTATGGACCGCGCCTATGGAACTCCATCCCATCCGAGCTTCGCCAGGAACCGTGCCTAAAGGCTAAAAACCTGGCTTTTTAAAAAAGCCTATCAGAATTCAGAGTGACCCAGGTTTCCTTCATCACTTAAAATAGTCATACCAAGCCAAAATCTTCCCTTCATCTCAGTGTGAACACCTTCACCCAAACTTTAACCACTTCCTAGTCCCCTTTCAGCCCACGACCTCTTCTAGACACAGTTTCCATATCACATATTGTATTAATATTCTCTATAAATACGTTTGATTGTGTAAATACGTTTGATTGTGTAAATTCTTGCCCCTATCTCTTTCCTCTTCCTCCTCTCCCAGTTGTAAACTTCCCTGTTCATTGTAACTACTATTTCTGCACCAGTTAGTAACTTGAGTTCTCTGTTCAATGCACAAAATGTTCAATGTAAACCGACTTGATGCATCCTTTGGGCGTGAAAGCCGGTATAGAAAATAATAAAATAAATAAATAAATAAATAAATAAATATTATCTGTGTTATTTTATTGATCCTTGTTAAGGGTCCTTGTTAAGTACTTTACCCTGTAGTTGTGAATATCCCTGAGATATTAAGGTTTTAGATTTGTATTTTGATATTTATTATTGTTTTATAGGTTATCCTATTTATATCTATTTAGTCATTTTTTGAGCTTTTATTAATTTTATTAAGTATCTCACTTTAATTGTTGTGTATATTTGTGAGAATTTAATGTTTATGATTATATTAGATGTTTGCTATTGTTTTATGTTTAACCTCTATTTTATTTTTATATTTAGGTGAAAATCACTTTGATTTGATATAAGGAAAGGTGATCAAGAAAATACAATAAACTTAACTAAACCCCACTTTTTGCTCTTTCAGATTATGCAGCATTGATATATTTTCCATTTTATTATAATGTTATGATTTGTGAAGCCATGATAAAATATATCCTTTTACTTAATTGTAAAGCTCCTTTTCCCATTCATGCAATGGTAGGAGACTGAAATGTCTTCATAAATATATCCTTTTCTTTTTACTTTGGATTTGGAGTAGAGGAGTAGCTTAGGGGGGGGGGGGGGGGAGGGAGCTAGGAGACCAGCGTTTGAGTCCCACTGTTGCTCCTTGGGCAAGTCACTTTACCCTCTATTATCTCAGGTACAAACTTAGATTGTAAGCCCTCTGGGGATAGGGAAATATCTACACTATCTGAATGTAAAGCCATTGATATGTCAGCATATATACATAAATACATTTGTTACCCATTATTTTGAATACTAAAATCACCCAAAGTGGATTACAGTACATTAGAAATAGCACTAGGATATGAGCAAAGGTTATTTGCAGCTTTAGAAAACAGAAAGTGTGTAGTACATTAACATAGCAGCCAAACTCACTTTTCAACAGCAATAAAAAGGAGCATTATAGAATTAATAAATTAATTGATATCACAACCACTGAATAAGCTCTGCTTGTGTGCAGTGTGTGCTGGGGGCTTCAGGCCCCCTCTCCATGGGGACATCAGAGACTGAGCTGCACCTCCAGGTGAATGAACTCACCCGCACTCTGCACCGTTCAGCCACATCCATCTCTTATCCATGTAGATCAGACCAACCCAATATACATCACGTTCTGAAAAATTCCTGAAGATCTGAAATAGAAAGATCTCAATCAGACTTATCAGGGTGAGCAAACCTTTAGAGCTGTGGCCCCTCCCATTTATGCAAATAATTTCAGTCACCTCCCCCGAGATGGGTAACTATACGTGTGTGTGTGTGTGTGTGTGTGTGTGTGTGTGAATATACAGTGTATCGGCATACATATGTGAAGGAAATTCTCCAGGCAACCAGATGGCCAAACTGTGGCTCAAACCCCAAACAGGCTGATGTGATACAGCGCACTCATCCTAGCTCACAGCTGGCTGCATGGTTGGAGGTGCATTTTGGATGCGCTACATTAACTCCCCATATAATAACGGGATTCGTGTGTCCAAAACATGCGTCCAAACCTGTGCATAGCTAATAGTACTCGTCACATCTAAATGCCATGTAGATAAAGATATTAGCTATTATCCCTTATGCAAAAAATTACTGTGCTCCCAAGGCACACATTTTTAATTCAAAAAATTATTGCCAGCACTGGAGCTGCATTAATTCTTGAAGCACTGCAAGCCTCCACAGAAAAAGAAGAAAATGCCACTTTTCTCTGATTTCTCCTACTTAATATTGACCCAATACTTTCAAGGAGGAACCACAGGAAACAGCATCAGGAAAAAAAATACAGACATAGACAGACACTGTTGCCCCATAACAAGACAGACCCACAGAAACACAGAGAGCCAAAGACAGATAGAAACTAAACCAAAGGCAGGCACAGACACACATACACACCACACCTATGCAAAACAACACAGACACACAAAACCAAGAGAATAAACAGACACATACGAACAGAGAGAGAGAGAGACACAGGAACAACACATCCAGGCAGAAAAACACTGGCAGACCCCACACCCAGAAACAGAGAGACACAGGCAGACAAAAAATAGATACATTACACACACACCGACACAGAGAGACACTGTTACCCCATACCAAGACAGAAACATAATACCCCAAAGAAATATAGAAACACAACAACCATACAGGCACAAAGACATAGACATACCAAACCGAGACAAAACAACACAGACACACTACTTCCAGAGAGAAAACAGATGCAAAGATACAGAGAGCGGCATAAGCACAACACACCAAGACAGAAAATCACAGGCAGACATCCCACACCCAAACACAGAGAGACACTGGCAGATGGACCACACCCAAACACAGAGAGACACTGGCAGATGGACCACACGAAGACACAGAGAGACACTGGCAGATGGACCACACACAGACACAGAGAGACACTGGCAGATGGATAACATCCAGATACAAAGAGACACTGACAGATGGACCACACGCAGACACAGAGAGACACTGGCAGTTGGACCACACCCAGACACAGAGAGACACTGGCAGACAGAGCACATCACAAACACAGAGAGACACTGGCAGATGGACCACATGCAGACACAGAGAGACACTGGCAGATAGACCACACCCAGACACAGAGAGACACTGGCAGATGGACTACACACAAACACAGAGAGACACTGGCAGATGGACCACACGAAGACACAGAGAGACACTGGCAGATGGACCACACACAGACACAGAGAGACACTGGCAGATGGATAACATCCAGATACAAAGAGACACTGACAGATGGACCACACGCAGACACAGAGAGACACTGGCAGTTGGACCACACCCAGACACAGAGAGACACTGGCAGACAGAGCACATCACAAACACAGAGAGACACTGGCAGATGGACCACATGCAGACACAGAGAGACACTGGCAGATGGACCACACCCAGACACAGAGAGACACTGGCAGATGGACTACACACAAACACAGAGAGACACTGGCAGATGGACCCCAAACAAATATAGAAACACAACAACCATACAGGCACAAAGACATAGACATACCAAACCGAGACAAAACAACACAGACACACTACTCCCAGAGAGAAAACAGACACAAAGATACAGAGAGAGAGAGAGACACAGGAACAACACATCCAGGCAGAAAAACCCAAGCAGAAACCCCACACCCAGACAGAGAGAGACATAGGCAGACAAAAAATAGATACATTACACACACACACAACGACATAGAGAGACACTGTTACCCCATACCAAAACAGAAACATAGTACCCCAAAGAAATATAGAAACAAAACAACCAGACATCCCACACCCAAACACAGAGAGACACTGGCAGATGGACCACACCCAAACACAGAGAGACACTGGCAGATGGACCACACGAAGACACAGAGAGACACTGGCAGATGGACCACACTCAGACACAGAGAGACACTGGCAGATGGACCACACCCAAACACAGAGAGACACTGGCAGACAGAGCACATCACAAACACAGAGAGACACTGGCAGATGGACCACATGCAGACACAGAGAGACACTGGCAGATGGACCACACCCAGACACAGAGAGACACTGGCAGATGGACTACACACAAACACAGAGAGACACTGGCAGATGGACCAAACCCAGACACAGAGAGACATTGGCAGATGGACCACACCCAGACACAGAGAGACACTAGCAGACAGAGCACATCACAACCACAGAGAGACACTGGCAGATGGACCACACGCAGACACAGAGAGACACTGGCAGATGGACCACACCCAGACACAGAGAGACACTGGCAGACAGAGCACATCACAACTACAGAGAGACACTTCAGATGGACCACACGCAGACACAGAGAGACACTGGCAGATGGACCACACGCAGACACAGAGAGACAATGGCAGATGGACCACACCCAGACACAGAGAGACACTGGCAGATGGACCACACGCAGACACAGAGAGAAACAGGCAGATGGACCACACCCAGACACAGAGAGACACTGGCAGATGGCCCACACGCAGACACAAAGAGACACTGGCAGATGGACCACACCCAGACACAGAGAGACACTGGTATATGGACCACACGCAGACATAGAGAGACACTGGCAGATGGACCACATGCAGACACAGAGAGACACTGGCAGGTGGACCACACCCAGAGACAGAGAAACACTGGCAGATGGACCACACACAGACACAGGGAGACACTGGCAGATGGACCACACCCAAACTCTGAGAGACACTGGCAGATGGACCACATTCAAACACAGAGAGACACTGGCAGATGGACCACACCAAGACACAGAGAGACACTGGCAGAAGGACCACACGCAAACATAGAGAGACACTGGCAGATGGACCACACAAAGACACAGAGAGACACTGGCAGGTGAACCACACCCAAACACACAGAGACACTGGCAGATGGACCAAACCCAGAGATAGAGAGACACTGGCAGATGGACCACACACAGACACAGGGAGACACTGGCAGATGGACCACACCCAGAGACAAAGAGACACTGGCAGATGGACCACACACAGATACGGAGAGACACTGGCAGATGGACCACACGCAGACACAGAGACACACTGGCAGACAGAGCACATCACAAACACAGAGAGACACTGGCAGATGGACCACATGCAGACACAGAGAGACACTGGCAGATGGACCACATGAGACACAGAGATACACTGGCAGATGGACCACACCAAGACACAGAGAGACACTAGCAGATGGACCACATGAGACACAGAGACACACTGGCAGATGGACCACACCCAAATACAGAGAGACATTGGCAAATGGACCACACCCAGACACAGAGAGACACTGGCAGATGGACCACATGAGACACAGAGAGACACTGGCAGATGGACCACACCCAGACACAGAGAGACACTGGTATATGGACCACACGCAGACATAGAGAGACACTGGCAGATGGACCACATGCAGACACAGAGAGACACTGGCAGGTGGACCACACCCAGAGACAGAGAAACACTGGCAGATGGACCACACACAGACACAGGGAGACACTGGCAGATGGACCACACCCAAACTCTGAGAGACACTGGCAGATGGACCACATTCAAACACAGAGAGACACTGGCAGATGGACCACACCAAGACACAGAGAGACACTGGCAGAAGGACCACACGCAAACATAGAGAGACACTGGCAGATGGACCACACAAAGACACAGAGAGACACTGGCAGGTGGACCACACCCAAACACACAGAGACACTGGCAGATGGACCAAACCCAGAGATAGAGAGACACTGGCAGATGGACCACACACAGACACAGGGAGACACTGGCAGATGGACCACACCCAGAGACAAAGAGACACTGGCAGATGGACCACACACAGATACGGAGAGACACTGGCAGATGGACCACACCCAAACACAGAGAGACACTGGCAGATGGACCACACGCAGACACAGAGACACACTGGCAGACAGAGCACATCACAAACACAGAGAGACACTGGCAGATGGACCACATGCAGACACAGAGAGACACTGGCAGATGGACCACACGCAGACACAGAGAGACACTGGCAGATGGACCACATGAGACACAGAGATACACTGGCAGATGGACCACACCAAGACACAGAGAGACACTAGCAGATGGACCACATGAGACACAGAGACACACTGGCAGATGGACCACACCCAAATACAGAGAGACATTGGCAAATGGACCACACCCAGACACAGAGAGACACTGGCAGATGGACCACATGAGACACAGAGAGACACTGGCAGATGGACCACACCCAGACACAGAGAGACACTGGCAGATGGACCTCACCCAGACACAGAGAGACACTGGCAGATGGACCACACGCAGACACAGAGAGATACTGGCAGATGGACCACACCCAGACACAGAGAGACACTGGCAGATGGACCTCATCCAGGCACAGAGAGACACTGGCAGATGGACCACACGCAGACACAGAGAGACACTGGCAGATGGACCACACCCAAACACAGAGAGACACTGGCAGATGGATCTCACCCAGACACAGAGAGACACTGGCAGATGGGCCACACCCAGGCAGAGAGAGACACTGGCAGATGGACCACACCCAAACACAGAGAGACACTGGCAGATGGATCTCACCCAGACACAGAGAGACACTGGCAGATGGACCACATGAGACACAGAGAGACACTGGCAGATGGATCTCACCCAGACACAGAGAGACACTGGCAGATGGGCCACACCCAGACACAGAGAGACACTGGCAGATGGACCACACCCAGGCACAGAGAGACATTGGCAGATGGACCTCACCCAAACACAGAGAGACACTGGCAGATGGACCACATGAGACACAGAGAGACACTGGCAGATGGACCACACCCAGACACAGAGAGACACTGGCAGATGGACCACACCCAGACACAGAGAGACACTGGCAGATGGACCACAGGCAGACACAGAGAGACACTGGCAGATGGACCACACCCAGACACAGAGAGACACTGGCAGACAGAGCACATCACAAACAGAGAATTAGATCACACGCACACAACAAACAGAAAGTTCACACACCCAGCACACAGGACACACACCACAATGATTGAGGGCTTTAAAATTTTCAAAAAACTTTGGTACCTGCTAAACGTTTTAGATACTTGGTAAATCTCCCTCCCATCCTTACTTTCTTTTCCTTTTTTCCTATTTTTCTCTCTATTTTGTATTTTTCTTAGTTTACAGAGCTTTATATTTTCTCATGTTTTCAGTTGCTTATTTCACATGTTTACACTTTCTGCCTTTATTCCCTCTTCCCCACCTCCTGTCTCTCTCCCTCCCCATTCCCCTTCCTCATTCTCTCTGGCCTCTTCCTATTCCTTTCCCTGACCTCCCCCAGCAGCAGCAGCAGGAACCCCTCCCGGGGTGAGGCCTGACGTAGCAGCTCTTCCTGGGTTATGGACCCCACTGTGGCTGTTCCCATGTCCAGTTCTGCCACCTGGGACCTCCGCAGCAGCAGGAACCCCTCCCGGGGTGAGGCCTGACGTAGCAGCTCTTCCTGGGTTATGGACCCCACTGTGGCTGTTCCCATGTCCAGTTCTGCCACCTGGGACCTCCACAGCAGCAGGAAACCCTCCCGGGCTGAGGCCTGACGTAGCAGCTCTTCCTGGGTTATGGACCCCACTGTGGCTGTTCCCATGTCCAGTTCTGCCACCTGCGACCTCCGCAGCAGAAGGAGCTCCTCTCCATGAGCCTGGAAGGGGCTGCAGATCTGGGAAGTGGCCATGAAGGGCAGAAAGGAGAGACCACGGCAGTTATGGAGAACAGGAATGAAGCAGCCAGGAGGAGGTCATGGGAGGGGGAAGGAGGGAGAGGACTCAGGAAGGGTCCATGAGAGGACCCAATACTAAAAATTCACCTGGGATCCTCAGGAGTCTAAGTAAAGCATTGGTAATGGGAGAGAGAAAGGACCTTGGATAGGGGGAGAGTGATGATAAGGAAAAAGGAACAAAGATGGAGAGAGAGGGAAAGAAGAATGGATAGAGGATGAAGCAAAGACATCATGGTAGAGAGGTGAGGACATGAAATGGAGAGATGAGGAGAGAGAGGGAGAACTCTAATAGGGAAAAGGAGAGAGAGAGAGAGAGAGAGAGAGATGATTGTATAATGAGTGAAGGGAGAGTGAGAAAGGATCTGGGTGAGGAGGTGGAGAAAGAGGATCAGGGAGGGGTAATGATGAGGGGGAGGGGGAAATGGAGAGAAGTAATGGTAGAGGGTGAGAGAGAACGAGGACCCTTGATTGTGGAGGGGCTTGGCTGAGTAAACGAGGGAGATCACGTAGGAAGAAGGGATTGAAGTATAGATCACGGGAGGAGGAGGAAGAAAAAAGGGAAGGAGAACAGGCAGGAAGAGCAAGAGGAGAGGCATGAGAAGAGAGTGTAAAGTATTAAAATATCTACTCCCTGCGGATGAGACAAGGAAGAGCAAGAACTGAACAGAAAAGCAAAAGGAGGAGATCAGAGAGTCAGAAACACCGAAGATTGCAAGGTTTAATTGTCTGATAGTGATAGAGAATATTCATTCTTCATTCCTGTAAAATCTCCTGCGACCCACTTCAATGTCTCAGGACCTGGACGCACCTCCCACACAGAATTTACATGTTGGGAACAGGGCGGCCCACGCACACTTTCACCCACTTGAGAAAAGCGGTCAAACAATATTAAACTAATAACAATCAGGTCAATACAGTAAAGTGCGACCACGGTTACCCTGCTTCTAACCCGCCTTCTACTCACAATTTGGCCGCGTTAGTCCAACCCGCGATTCACTATCCCCTTTAACCCATTCTTACCGCTTCTTTAAATCAACGAGTAACCCCTTCCGCCCGCGGCATGTATATGAGATGTAAACGATCGGATTAGCTATTCCCCCCATTCAGTAATGCGCGCCCCGACTATCGCCTTTTTAACCTGCAGTTTAGCCGCGCATTTAACCTGCTAATTTAACGCCTACCCCTACCCCTGCGTTACAGACAGGGGTAGGGGTAGGCGGCAAACTTTCCCCCAGCCCCCGCTCACCTGCCCTGGCCGCGTCCATGGGTGCCGGTCTCCGGGGCAGCCCCAGTCCTCTCTACCCTCCTCACGAAGCAATAAAAAAGCGAAAAAAGCGAAATTTGGGCACTCAAGCGACATTTGAAATCCCCTCGTGACCCGACACGCAAAGTTTAACTTACTTTTCACGCAGCACTCCCCCGGAGATGGACCGCGGCCCCCCTGCCTCCCGGGGGCAGCCGGTGGCGAAAGTGGCCCCTGCCGCCAGCAAAGACGGATGACTGCACGGGCCCTCTGCCACGATCGCTCCCGGGCGGATTCCTTACCAAAACGCGGCCTCTCCTTCGAAGCTTCTCCGCCCTTCTGCTGTGACGTCAATTCGGGCCCCCAAGCCAACTTTGCATGTCGGGTCACGAGGGGATTTCAAATGTCGCTTGAGCGCCCAAATTTCGCCGCCAGCTGCCCCCGGGAAATGAAATAGATTCCAGCGCACCCAGGTTCCTGTATAGGCGCTGTATAAAGCGCTCTATACAGTAAAATGGGTTGCGCGGGCCTAACGCCACACGGACGCTTCTTGGACGTGGCTTGCATTTGCAAACTATTTAAATACAGTATCGAGCGGTAGGTGAGCCGGACTGTGCGTGCGGCAAACGTGGGTGCGCCCGACACTAACGCAGCTCTTCCTACCGCTCCTTACTGTATAGGCCCGAATGTAAACTAAACACCAGGTCGTCCAAACAGGCTGAGCCAGTCCCTTCCATGCATGGAGTTGAGTTTCTGATTGTCTAAGGGAAAGCAGGGGCAATATCTGAACTACAACTCCCTGAATGCAATGGGGCATAACCAGGCCTGGCTCCGCCTCTTTGGTCAACCTATGGTGAGCTGCGACCCCTAGCTGAGAACAAATAGATTTTGTGGACTGATTTGTGCATTCGTTTTTCACAAATGTGCAAAATGGGATGAATGAGGGTCGTTTTCTGTTTGTTCCTAGAGATGTGAGTGTTTTTCAGCTTGGGATAAAGCCCGGTGAAGCTTGGGATGGGATTGCACAGGAAGGGTGGAAGGAGTAATGTTAATGTTACTCCTCAGTTACAACAGGTTGATGAAAGGAAGGGATATTCACCCATTATCACACCAAGAGGTGATGAGGGAACAGGAATTGGAGATCTGATTCTCACACACAATCACTGCTCAGCCCCTCCTCCACTGTGCTCAGCACACATAGCATCTATTGTAAATAAAATGACATTAAAAGCATCATTTATACCAGATCTACTGTGCTGCTGAGGAGCAGAGCCAGGTGAGCTCCCCGGGAAGTGCAGTCCTGCAGACTGGAGCTCTGGTTCTTCATCTCTGAGGATACAGAGTAACACTTTCCTCTCCAAGGTCTCCATCCCTCTGGACAGTACTCGCTCCGGCCTGTGTATAAAACAGAACTGACCTAAGTTATGCTGCTTATATTATCACCACCGTCATCAGGTCACTGAGGGGTTACTGCTCTTCTATTCTTCTGGGAATGTCCTTACTCTCCAGACAGGAATCTCAGGCTGGTCAGGAACGTTACCTGTGGGAATACCCAGAAGAAGTCACATACGGCTCGATACAGTAAGGCCGCGGTAGAAACAGTGCGGCAGTGTCAGGCGCACCCTTCCTCCCCGCATGCACAGTTCTCTTGACCTAGCGCCTGATACTCTCTTCTAATTGCATGCAAATGCATGCCGCGGCTGTGAAGCATTAGGGAAGGGTTATGCCCGCGCAACCCATTTTACTGTATAGGCGCTTAATACAGCGCCTATACAGTAACCTGGGTGCGCTGGTACCTGTCATTTCAAATGACATTTGAAATGACAGGTACCAGGAAGTGTAAAAAACAAAATTTTTAAGTACCTGTCGGAGGGCCGCGTAGGTCCAGGCGGCCGGCGGGCGGCGGCATCCGGAGGGCGGGTGGTCGCGTGTTAAATCTAGGCCGCGGGCGGGTGGGCGCCTGTTCCAGGTGGCGGCGGCGGGGGTGGGTGGACGCGCGTTAGTTTCAGACGGCCGGCGGCGGGAGCCGGGGGGCAGGTGGTCGCACAGACGCGCCTGGATGAATGCGCGTCTGTGCGACCCCTGCGATTCGGTGCTCAAGGCAGTCACATGCCGTGACGTCAGGCGTCGTGACGTCACGCCTTGAGCGCCGAATCGCAGGGGTCGCACAGGCGCATATTCATTCATCCAGGCGGAGGAGCCGCCGGCTCCTCTGCCTGGATGAATGCGCGTCTGTGCGACCCGGCCTAGATTTAACACGCGACCACCCGCCCCCCTGCCATCTGAAACTAACGCGCGTCCACCCGCCCCCGCCGCCGCCGCCTGGAACAGGCGCTCACCCGCCCGCGGCCTAGATTTAACACGCGACCACCGGCCCCCCGGATCCCGCCGCCCGCCGGCCGACAGGTATTTAAAAATTTTTATTTTTTTTTCTGACAGGTTTTATGTGTCCCACAGCATTACATTTTCTCGAACATCTCTTTATCGCTTTTTTTTTTATTGTTTTTTATTGTGTTTGAGTATCTTAAGCGGTGTCGATGGATTTGTTACAAGACTCTCAGTCCTAACTCCTACTAGGGGGAGGCGGTAAACTAACACGTTAAGGCCGCGGCAAAACAGCGGGTTACTAAGGAGATAATCTGAGCGCGCGTTACGGTATCGGAGGGGAATAGCTAATTCCTTCATTATACAGCTAATTTGTTCATTTACACATCATTTACATGCTGCATGCGGAAAGGGTTATGAGTCTATTTTAGGAAGCGTGAAACTGGAGACTGTATCGCTGGATGGCCTTACTCGTCTGTATTGTGCGCTCCCAGCACGTTACAGACGGGCAATCTTTAACCGCACGTTACTGTATCGACCTGTTAAATTGGGAGGAAGCCTGGCCTAGGGGTTAGGACAGTGAGCTGGGAAGCAGGGAAGCCAGTGCTGAATTTCTGCCTCTCTGACTGACTCTCCTTGTGACCCTGGCTAAGTCACTTTATCTCCCCTTGCCTCAGGAATTCACGTAGGACCTGATTCACTGAAGCTTCTTTCCCATGCTGTAAGGTAGATATTAGGACCCGCGTGCGAGCGTCCATGTGCGCGCGATTGCCGGCGCACGCACACGAGCATGCTGATTTTATAACATGCGCCCGTAATCGCCTGCATGTTGTGAAACCTGCTACCCACACGCATGCGTGCACGATTTTACATCAACGCGTGGGCATGAGCAGGAGAATCGCGTCTCGATCGCGTAAGGGGGCGGATTTTACTAGGTATGCGCGGCGACGCAATGTGCCCGATTCCCAGGTTCCTTCCAGTTCGCCCCTGTTATGGAGTGAACTTCCTGCCCCCCCTTTTACCCTACCTGCCCTGACTTAAAACCCCGCTGTCTACCCTTGATTCTTTTGTTTTAATCCTTACCCACAGTCGGCAGCAGCAGCAGCAGCTTACGCGGTCGTCAGCTCCCGGTGCGTGCTTGTGCGATGATGGTCATTCCCTCACCTTTTTATGTGCATACACATGGCTGCGGGCTTATTAAGATCCGTGCGGCGTGTGCATGTCCCGGTCACGCACATACCTGCTGTATTTCCCACGCGCAGGGCTTTTAAAATTAGCCCTCGTGTGATTGGGGAATATGTTCAGTAAATTAGGCCCTTAGATTGTTAACTCTTTGGGCAATGGATTAATTGTACCTGAAAACTTGTCACCATTGTACAGTGCTGTGTATGTCCCATAGTGCCATGAAAATACTAAGTATTATCATTAATTTGGTTCAGTTGGAGCTTCTAAACCCCCAGACTTGATATTTCAGTCTGTGAAATGGTGACCAGGACCCTCGCGATGTTGGAGGCTGTGGTTCCACCTTTATGCTCAGTGTAAGTAGATCAGCAGAAAGACTGCACTCGCCACTTAATAGTAAGATCCAAAAAGAAATGTTCAGGATTATTTTGTGAAGCAAATCATCTGAACAAAACAAGAAAGCCGAGTCTCTTTAGAAGATGGAGCTCAGAAGCAGGGCAGACAGAAGTGAACATGAAAGCAGCGGCTGGAGCTCAGGAGCCTTGATAAGACGGCCGCCTGAAGGATCAGCTCCTCATGGACTTTGATAAATTGGGAGTCTCACACTATCATTTTTTTTATTTTGACTGCAAGTTTACTAATTCTGCAACATGGAGAACACATCAGCACCCAAGCCAAACAAGAAAATATAACCCATGCTATAATTACACAATGTTGGGTTCCACATTAGGTGCTACAACCCAAGAAAGAGATCTAGGTGTCATAGTGGATAACACACTGAAATCGTCGGTTCAGTGTGCTGCGGCAGTCAAAAAAGCAAACAGAATGTTGGGAATTATTAGAAAAGGAATGATGAATAAAACGGAAAATGTCATAATGCCTCTGTATCGCTCCATGGTGAGACCACACCTTGAATACTGTGTACAATTCTGGTCGCCGCATCTCAAAAAAGATATAATTGCGATGGAGAAGGTACAGAGAAGGGCTACCAAAATGATAAGGGGAATGGAACAGCTCCCCTATGAAGAAAGACTAAAGAGGTTAGGACTTTTCAGCTTTTTGAAGAGACGACTGAGGGGGGATATGATAGAGGTGTTTAAAATCATGAGAGGTCTAGAACAGGTAGATGTGAATCAGTTATTTACTCTTTCGGATAGTAGAAAGACTAGGGGACACTCCATGAAGTTAGCATGGGGCACATTTAAAACTAATCGGAGAAAGTTCTTTTTTACTCAACGCACAATTAAACTCTGGAATTTGTTGCCAGCGAATGTGGTTCGTGCAGTTAGTATAGCTGTGTTTAAAAAAGGATTGGATAAGTTCTTGGAGGAGAAGTCCATTACCTGCTATTAAGTTCACTTAGAGAATAGCCACTGCCATTAGCAATGGAAACATGGAATAGACTTAGTTTTTGGGTACTTGCCAGGTTCTTATGACCTGGATTGGCCACTGTTGGAAACAGGATGCTGGGCTTGATGGATCCTTGGTCTGACCCAGTATGGCATTTAAAAAAAAAAAAAAAAGATTGAGGTGGCATTCACGATGGCATCAGGCGCAAACAAACGCTAAACAAGACCCTTCATATATTAAATTGCAGGATATTCAAGTCCCGATATTTCTGCAGTTTATTTTTCATTTCATATTTTTGTCTCTAATATTTTGTTTTAAGTATCTACTGCTGCCTTGGATAAGATAGTTGAGTGCCGTCTTTACTTTATTGATTTAGCATGAGTCAGTGGGGTACCCTGACTCTCAGGTCATGGCTCGTCCATATTTCCTCTATCACCCCCAGAGGGTTTTGGCTCCTGTCTATGGGATCGAAGGTTTGGTTTCCTTCTTATGTTTGGTGTGTCTTGGTCACACTCTTTATCTCTTTTGCAGTTTCTTTTCTTCTTGGTGGTTTGATAATCCAGCAGATTAACAAATAGTGCTGGCCAGTGTCATTATCCTTGGTCTTTCTCTATTGTTTCCATGTGCACATTACAGGTTTTATCACTAAATGTGAACAGAATTATTCATTCAATCCAAAGTCATACAGTTTTGAACTATTTTAAATGTTCCCATCCAGATATTGTATCGTTGCAGGAAACACATTTGAATACCATAGAATCACGGAAGCTTAAGCAGGACTGGGTTGGGGAAGTTATTTTTGCTCCGGCCACCAGGAAAAAGAGACGGGTAGATATTTTGCTTCAAAAAAATCTGGATTATCAACCCTTAGTTCAATGTCAGGATCTGGGTGGTAGATCGGAATCTGCCTTGATCTCAGTTCAAAATACTAAACTACTTATACTGTGGGGCAGATTTTATAAATTTACGCGTGCGCGTACTTTTGTTCATGCACCAGGCGCGAGAAAAAGTACGCAGGATTTTATAAGATACGCGCGGCTACGCGCGTATCTTATAAAATCCGGGGTTGGCGCGCGCAAGGGAGTGCACATTTGTGAGCCCGGCGCGCGCTGCCTATTCCCTCCGAGACCGCTCTGAAATCGGAGCTGCCTCGGAGGGAACTTTCCTTCCGCCTCCCCTCCCCTTCCCCTCCCTTCCCCTCCCCTCCCTTCCCCTACCTAACCCCCCCCCCCCCGGCCCTATCTAAACCCCCCTCTACCTTTGTTGGCAGATTTACGCCTGCCGAAAGCAGGGGGGCTGGTCCGGAGGCCTCGGCCACGCCCCCGGGCCAGCACCCCCTCCCCGAACCGCCCCCTGACCCCCGGACACGCCCCCTCCCGCCCCTTTTACGAAGCCCCGGGACTTACGCACGTCCTGGGGCTATGCGCGGGTCGGCGGCCTATGCAAAATAGGCGCGCGAGTGCCCTGCGCGCGTAAATCCGGCCGGATTTACACGCACAGGGCTTTTAAAATCCGGCCCTAAATGTTTATCCTCTTTGGGCCATATTTTTAAACTTATGTCCGGGCATAGATTTGTTCACGTCCGATTTTATAACATGTGCGTGCCGAGCCCAAGGGGAGCCCCGATGGCTTTCCCCATTCCCTCCAAGGCCGCTCTAAAATCGCAGCGGCCTTGGAGGGAACCTTTTTTGCGATTCTCCCCCCACCTTCCCCTCCCTTCCCCTCCCTTCCCCTATCTAGCCCAACCCCCAACCCTAACTAAATCCCCCCTTACCTTTTGTTTCCAAAGTTATACCTGCCTGAGGCAGGCGTAACTTGCGCGCGCTGGCTCGCCATCCCCCGGCACAGGCCGCTGTGCCGGAGGACACGATGCCACTCCCCGGACCACCCCCGAAGCTCCGCCATGCCCCCGGACTGCCCCTTGACCCACAGACCTGCCTCCAGACCAGCCCCCATCCCGCCACCACGCCCCTGAACCCGCCCCTTCCCACCCCTTTTTTGAAGCCCCAGGACATACGCGCGTCCCGGGGCTTGCACGCACCACCAAGCCTATGCAAGATAAGCTCGGCGCGCGCAAGGGCACCTTGGGGCAGCGTTTCAGTGGTTATGCGTGTATCTTACACGCGTAACCCTTTGAAAATCTACCCCTTGATGTAGATATTTTGTCTTTTTATCAAGATATCACCTCAATTTTGTTGAATAATGCTGGTACTCCATTTATTATGGGGGGGGGAGGGGGTTTAATCAACCTTTGGATCCATTTTTGATAAACTGTCCAACTTGTAGGCCCCAATCTTCAGTGACTCACTTAGCATTTCATCAGCTATTACCTCAATGTGGATTAAGTGACCCATGGCGCTTAATGCATCCTACAGATAAGGGCTTGACTTTCTTTTCTTTTCCACATCAATCTTACTCAAGAATTGATTACTTTTTTTATCTTAATCTCTATTGACTTGATTAATAGCTATGTTTGTTTTTCCTATTTTCATATCCAATCATGCTGTGATTTCTCTCACTTTACAATGGTCGCCAGTCAGCTGTAAGAGATAATCCTGGTCGCTTGGAAGGTGACACCTTTCTTCCTTATCTCCAGTCATCCATTGACACTTAGTTTTTATATAATGAAGCATATGATGTTTCGGCTATGACTATTTGGGAAGTGTTTAACGCCACCCCTTAGAGGTTATATTATTAGTTTTACTATTAAAAAGTACAAAGAACTATATCAGGACCTGGAATGAATTGAGCTGGAGATTTTGAAGCTACAGCAAGAGCATCTTCAAACCCCAAATGCTGAGCTTTTGCCTACCTTCTATAAATTAAATATCAATATAACAAACTTCTGAGCGAACAGGCAAGAAAGATTAACTTTCTGCAAAATTCCAGGTACTTTTTTGATAATAATAAATCAGGCCCTCTCTTGAATGTAAACCGATGTGATATCTCAGATCAAATGTCGGTATATAAAAATAATAAATAAAAATACAAAATATTTGAAATGTAGAGTAGGCAGGAAAAGAGTGTGTGTCATACAATTAAATCCTTCCTATATGGTCATGAAAGATGAGGAGATCATGCAACAGTTCCATAAGAATTTCTCTGATCTCTAGTAATCTGGTTCTCTTCAAGATCCTGCTCTTTTAGCAGATTTTTTCCTAGGTTAACACATCCATCTCACACAGACCTGGAGAAGTTCCATTTGGATACTCCTATTTCTTTGCTGGAGGTTAAGAAGACCATATCTTCCTTACATTTCAAGAAATCTTCAGGCATAGATGGCTAATTGGTTGACTGTTACAGAATGTCTATTTCTCAGCTTGCTCCAAAACCTCTGGCTTATTATCAGGAAATGCAATGTACTGGTCATCCATCTGAGCACTTCTGTGAGGTGACAATAGCGGTGTTCCCTAAACTGATCAGAGATCTTGCTTTAGTCATAAATTATTAGCCTATATCATTTTTAAACGTTGATTTCAAAATATTTGCTCAGATTGTCATTATGAGAATAGAACCTATTATTTCTGACTGAGCAATCTGGTCTTATTAAAGGTTGATAAATCACGGCTGATGCTCGTCTCTTTCACAGTGTGATCCCGTTTGCTCATAATAAATCATGTAGAATAGGATTATTTGCTTTTTTGTTTTACAATGGTTTGGATCTTGTGATTCCTTCATTAATTACATGCAGCTATTATATTAACATCCTCATTCCTTTCTTCTGATTAACACCTACTTTCATTTGGTAGTTGTATTCGACAGGGTTGCCATTTATTCCCTGATTTATTTAATGAATCTCTGGAGCCCTTCCTTGTAGCACGGCAGTAAGAGCCTGGCATCACTGGTGTTCCAACTTCCCACTGACACTAGAGAATGTAAATTTTCTGCTTACACTGATGATGTCTTATTATATGTTTGAAATCCAGAGTTTGCTCTTCCATTGATTAATGATTTAATTACATGTTTTTCACAGATTTATGGCTATCAGGTAAACTGAAATATATCAGAGAGTATGTCACTTAATGTTTTGGGTCATTGTAATGCACTCCCTGGGTATCAGTTTCAATGGGTTTCTGAAGGACTGAATTATCTTAGAACATATTTTAATGGTGACATTGAGACCACAGTTAGTAAATGTGCGCTCCGTATAGTGCATTAGGCTTATACGTTACAACAAAGCCCGGCTTGAATATCTGATCAGATAGATGTGGGCTATCGGCCACTTTGGCTGCAATTGGAAGAGGTTTTACCAGTTCCCTCACAGCATCTGCTGAGCATTCCTCTGCCTTCTTTTTTTATCTCCCTCCTTATCCCTCATTCTGTTCACAAGGCCACGCTCAGGCGTAGGCCGGGACCCCTGCTTTAGGCCTTGACCACTTCAGGGCGACACATCTCTGCCATTCTCCTCCCCCCCCCCCCCCCACCCATTATCATCATTTCAGGGTGACCCATCTCTGCCATGCTCCTCCCCACCCCCTACCCATTATCATCATTTCAGGGTGACCCATCTCTGGCACTCTCCTCCCCCCCCCTACCCATTATCATCATTTCAGGGTGACCCATCTCTGGCACTCTCCTCCCCCCCCCCTACCCATTATCATCATTTCAGGGCGACCCATCTCTGCCACTCTCCTCCCCACCCCCCACCCATTATCATCATTTCAGGGTGACCCATCTCTGGCACTCTCCCCCCCCCCCCCCACCCATTATCATCATTTCAGGGTGACCCATCTCTGCCACTCTCCCCCCCCCCCCCTACCAATTATCATCATTTCAGGGCGACACATCTCTGCCATTCTCCTCCCCACCCCCTACCCATTATCATCATTTCAGGGCGACCCATCTCTGCCATTCTCCTCCCCCCCCCTACCCATTATCATCATTTCAGGGCGACCCATATCTGCCACTCTCCTCCCCACCCCCTACCCATTATCATCATTTCAGGGTGACCCATCTCTGGCACTCTCCTCCCCACCCCCCTACCCATTATCATCATTTCAGGGTGACCCATCTCTGCCATTCTCCTCCCCACCCCCTACCCATTATCATCATTTCAGGGCGACACATCTCTGCCATTCTCCTCCCCACCCCCTACCCATTATCATCATTTCAGGGCGACCCATCTCTGCCACTCTCCTCCCCCCCCTACCCATTATCATCTTTTCAGGGTGACCCATCTCTGCCACTCTCCTCCCCACCCCTACCCATTATCATCATTTCAGGGTGACCCATCTCTGCCATTCTCCTCCCCACCCCTACCCATTATCATCATTTCAGGGCGACACATCTCTGCCATTCTCCTCCCCACCCCCTACCCATTATCATCATTTCAGGGCGACCCATCTCTGCCACTCTCCTCCCCCCCCCCTACCCATTATCATCATTTCAGGGCGACCCATCTCTGCCACTCTCCTCCCCCCCCCTACCCATTATCATCATTTCAGGGTGACCCATCTCTGCCACTCTCCTCCCCACCCCCTACCCATTATCATCATTTCAGGGTGACCCATCTCTGCCATTCTCCTCCCCCCCCTACCCATTATCATCATTTCAGGGCGACCCATCTCTGCCACTCTCCTCCCCACCCCCTACCCATTATCATCATTTCAGGGCGACCCATCTCTGCCACTCTCCTCCCCACCCCCCTACCCATTATCATCTTTTCAGGGTGACCCATCTCTGCCACTCTCCTCCCCACCCCCTACCCATTATCATCATTTCAGGGTGACCCATCTCTGCCATTCTCCTCCCCACCCCCTACCCATTATCATCATTTCAGGGCGACCCATCTCTGCCATTCTCCTCCCCACCCCCTACCCATTATCATCATTTCAGGGCGACCCATCTCTGCCACTCTCCTCCCCCCCTACCCATTATCATCATTTCAGGGCGACCCATCTCTGCCACTCTCCTCCCCCCCCCCCTACCCATTATCATCATTTCAGGGTGACCCATCTCTGCCACTCTCCTCCCCACCCCCTACCCATTATCATCATTTCAGGGTGACCCATCTCTGCCATTCTCCTCCCCCCCCCTACCCATTATCATCATTTCAGGGCGACCCATCTCTGCCACTCTCCTCCCCACCCCCTACCCATTATCATCATTTCAGGGCGACCCATCTCTGCCACTCTCCTCCCCACCCCCCTACCCATTATCATCTTTTCAGGGTGACCCATCTCTGCCACTCTCCTCCCCACCCCCTACCCATTATCATCATTTCAGGGTGACCCATCTCTGCCATTCTCCTCCCCACCCCCTACCCATTATCATCATTTCAGGGCGACCCATCTCTGCCATTCTCCTCCCCACCCCCTACCCATTATCATCATTTCAGGGCGACACATCTCTGCCATTCTCCTCCCCACCCCCCTACCCATTATCATCATTTCAGGGTGACTCCTCCCTACTTCTTGCCTTTCTCTCCCCAGCATTTACTCTCATTTTGATACTTCCTGAGAGTTGAAAGTGTTTTTTTTTCCCTGTGGGAACCACTTGCAATGAAAATAATAACACAAAAAAAATGGGAGAACAGAATCCGCACACCTAATTTACTTTCCCCTAGCAAACCACACCTTTGGGAACACCTCCTAAATATGCTAACAGAACTCCTGGTTGGGAACAAGGCACAGGCTTTCAGCTGCAGCGATAAAATGAAATCTGCAGCCAATTTACGTGGCTAAAATGCTTTTTATTCAAAGAAATTGCTTTAAAATTTGTCCTCCCAGTTTCCCAGTTGGATCAGAGCACGGGTACCTGTCAGGACCTCCCATCTCTGTAACTTCTCCACCGTGTCCTTTAATTCCGATTCTGTTTGGTTCGGTGTCACTTGAACATCATTCAGACATCTGTGATCTATAGACCAAGGACAGAAAAGAAAGGCAGTGACTTGCTACTGCAAATATATGGAAAAATGTTCAATATTAGTGCTGGGGGAGACAGAGAAATAGAAACAGACAGACTGTCAGACAGCACACAGACAGGGGCCGATTCACTGAACGTCACATTAAAAAGTCATTAGTGTGGAAGCATCAATCTTTTCTAAACTGAAAAGTAAAATCACTTTTTATTGTGTGATTCACTAACATAATGATAAGCAGTGTGTGCTAGAAAGAATGACAAAATTCATCAGTGTGTACACCAAACTGCATTCCTGCGAGTGGAAAATTAACAGCTGAATGTTAATTAGGGATGTGAATCGTTTTTTGACGATTTAAAATATCGTCCGATATATTTTAAATCGTCAAAAATCGTTAGGGCCACGATACAATACCAATTCCCCCGATTTATCGTCAAAAAATCGTAAATCGGAGGAAGGGGGAGGGCAGGAAAACCGGCACACTAAAACCCCCTAAAACCCAGCCCCGACCCTTTAAATTAAATCCCCCACCCTCCCGAACCCCCCCCCAAATGCCTTAAATTACCTGGGGGCCCAGCGGCGGTCCGGAACGGTCTCCTGCAATTGAATCGTGTTGTCTTCAGCCGGCGCCATTCTGCGCCGCCATTTTGCAAAATGGCGACGCAAAATGGCGGCGGCCATAGACCAACACGATTCGACTGCAGGAGGTCGTTCCGGACCCCCGCTGGACTTTTGGCAAGTCTTGTGGGTGGGTTTTAGGGTGTTTTAGTGTGCCGGTTTTCCTGCCCTCCCCCTTCCCCCGATTTAGCTACGGACCGCCGCTGGACCCCCAGGTAATTTAAGGCATTTGGGGGGGGGGGTTCGGGAGGGTGGGGGATTTAATTTCAAGGGTCGGGGTGGGTTTTAGGGTGTTTTAGTGTGCCGGCTCACGATTTTAACGATTTTCACGATACTTTAAAACACCCAAACGGAAACAATACGATTCCCTCCCCCTCCCAGCCGAAATCGATCGTTAAGACGATCGAGGACACGATTCACATCTCTAATGTTAATACGTCTGCTCCTATAGGCTTCTTTGTGCATGTGCAGTGCAGATTTTCTCCAAACTCCTCTCTCTCACTTTCCCAATATATTATATATATATATATGCATGCAAGTAACAACATTGGATTTTGCTACAGCCGATGACCGCGTGCTGTTCCTTTTTTAAAGAAATGCATTGTTGCTGCCTCCTTTGTGAATGTGCTGTGATGCATGAAAACAAAAGAGCAGACAGGAAGTGAAACCGTTATACTGTGGCAGGGAAGGGTCCAGGCTGAGAAAGAGAGAGAGAGAGTGGGTTATTTCTTTAGGGAAACGGGCTTTACTTACTTAAAGAGTTTTCCCTATGTTAGCTTAGAATTATGCATAGATATGAATGGAAGTAATGATTGTTGTTCTCTATTAAAATATAATAAGTTGGTTCTGAAAGCTAAGGGTAGCATTAGGTAATTTATATTTGGCAGATTCGCGGGGAAATTCATTTTCTGCCTTTTTCATATTTTTAGTGAAAGTCACTGACAGAAGCAATGTTAAAGGGAGATTAGTTTAAATAACTTCTACATCAATCCCTCTATATCATAATAAAAAGAAAGTAAATGGACTGTCTGTGGAATAGTTTAGTCATTTTTTTCCTGTTAGGTTTAAGTCAGCTTGGTAGAAGAAAAAGTCTTCTGGGTCTTTGACTCTGGAAAAGAGTCAAAGACCCAGAAGACAACTCTGATTGGCGCCCAGCGTAAGAAAGATTTGTTTTCCAGATAAAGATTAGTGAACAAACAGCATCCTAATCTCAGGCCTGATTGAAAATGAACAAACAGGTGTATAAATTCAAAATACTTTAATGGGATAATCCAAGGGGAAAGATACCTATCTGATCATCATTAAAAAATGGGAACCCAATGATTACAAGATAAAATATTTCTCCTTTTGAGAAGGTTCTGTTGTAATTGCATGCTAAACATATGCATATACTGTAACTATTCCTATTTAAAGTTAAGAAACGTATCTTGCTAGCAGGCTATATGTGTTTATTTTAATTTATATTTTATTTATGTATTTATATTCATATAAAATATCAAATTGGTTTACATGGAACTCGGGTAACTTAACACGGAAGCAGAGGCAAAGTTACAATAAAACAGGGGGAAATAACTTGGAGGTGGAAGGAGACAGAGATAGGTTGAGATAAGAGTGGTAGCAGTATGGGATGACTCGCTAGGCCAGGGGTCAGGAACCTATGGCTCGGGAGCCAGATATGGCTCTTTTGATGGGTGCATCTGGCTTGCAGACAAATCTTTAATGAAAAAGTAAAAATCTAACAAAATCCCCCACCATCCTGACGCCCCCCAAGACCTCCAAAATTAATTTACTACAGCCCCCACCCTCCTGACCCCCCCAAGACCTGCCAAAAGTTCCTGGTAGTCCAGCGGGGGTCCAGGAGTGGTCCAGGAGCGATCTCCTGGACTTGGGCTGTCGGCTGCCAGTAATCAAAATGGCATCGACAGCCCTTTGCCCTTACTGTGTCACAGGAGCTACCGCTTCCATTGGTCAACCCCAGTGACATAGTGAGGGCAAAGGGCCGTCGGCACCATTTTGACTACTGGCAGCCGACAGCCCAAGTCCAGGAGATCGCTCCCGGACCCCCGCTGGACCACCAGGGACTTTTGGCAGGTCTGGGGGGGGGGGGTCAGGAGGGGGGGGGTTGTAGTAAATTAATTTTGGAGGTCTGGGGGGGGGGGTCAGGAGGGTGGGGGGTTGTAGTAAATTAATTTTGGAGGTCTTGGTGGGTGTCAGGAGGGTAGGGGTTTTTGTTAGATTTTTACTTTTTTATTAAAGATTTGTCTGCGAGCCCTGGACCCCCGCTGCATCACCAGGGACTTTTGGCAGGTCTTTGGGGGGGGGGTGTTAGGAGGATGGGGGGTTGTAGTAAATTAATTTGGCAGGTCTTGGGGGCATCAGGAGAGTAGGGGGTTGTAGTAAATTAATTTGGTAGGTCTTGGTGGGTGTCAGGAGGGTGGGGGGGGGGTTGTAGTTAGTATGGCTCTCATGGAATTACATTTTAAAATATGTGGCATTCGTGGCTCTCTCAGCCAAAAAGGTTCCCGACCCCTGCGCTAGGCCATAGTTCGGTTACTTAGAGGGAGAAGGAGGTCAGTTCAACTGATGGTTTCATTATATAGTGGAGTTTATACAGTGATTATATAACAAAAGGGAATATATACAAGGTTTAAACACCAGTCTAATATGCCGAGGATTATATACAAGGTTTATATATATATATATACCATGGTTATGTAGCAGAGGGTGCTAAACAGGATCATCTACAATTCGGAGGGAAGGAGGATAAGGAGGGTACGGGAGAGGGGGAATTAGATACGAGATAAACGGGAAGGAGTACTTGAGGAAGGCAGGGGAGGGAGAGTGTGAAACTAAAAGGGGGGGAGGTGAAAAAGGGAGGCGGAGTGGGAAATACTGAGGGGAGAGGAGGATGTGGCTTCCTCCTGCGGGATGTGGCTAAGAGGAGGCTAGGTGAAGGCTTGTTTAAACAGCCAGGTTTAAAGGTTTGCGTGCAATGTTCCAGGCGTAGATCTGGAGGCATGGAGTTCCATAACTTAGGGCCTGCTAAGGAAAGGGCCCGTTCCTTGGTAGAAGTGAGGTGGAATAGCTTGGGGGATGATATGTGGATGGATCCTTTGTAGGCGGACCTGGTGGGTCTGTTAGATGTACTATAAAGTAAAGAGCCATTTAGCCAGTACGAGTGCTGATTGTGCAGGGACTTGTGGATGACAGTGAGGCTCATGTGGATTATTCTGAAGTGGATAGGAAGTCAGTGTAGGTCCTTAAGGATAGGAGTAATGTGTTCCTTTTTGTGGGTATTGGTGAGGATTGTGACTGCTGTGTTTTGGAGCATTTGGAGGGGTTTAATGGTGTTCTTAGGGAAGCCAAGAAGGAGGGAGCTGCAGTAATCGATTTTTGAGAACAGTGTGGTTTGGAGGACAGCCCGAAAGTCGTTGAAGTGGATGAGGGGTTTTAATTTCTTTAGAACCTGAAGTTTAAAGAAGCCATTTTTTATAGTGGTGTTAATGATTTTTTTTAGGTTCCACTGATTGTCCAGAGTGACGCCTAGGTCCTTTACTTGTTGGGCGGTCGATGTGTTCAATGTGGCTGGGGTGGGGGTGGAGGATGGATTTGGTCAGGGGAGATGATGAGTAGTTCCATTTTTGCTGGGTGGAGAGCAAGATTAAGGTTGGTAAGGAGCAGGTTAATAGAGTTGAGGCAGTGGTCCCAAGTCTTAAGCGCCTTGGTAATGGATTCGGTTATGGGGGTGAGGATTTGGACATCGTCCACATATATATAGTAGGTAAGGCCTAGATTAGAAAGGAGTTGGCAGAGGGGAAGGAGGTAAATATTGAGGAGTGTAGGGGAGAGAGATGAACCTTGAGGGACCCCTTGGGTGAGGTTTACGGGGTGGATTCTTCATTACCAATTCTAACCTTATAGTGCCTCTCATTAAGGAAGGACTGAAACCAGCGGTGGGCAGTTCCTGAAATGACTATTTCTGTGAGGCGATTTAGGAGTATGTTGTGATTGATAGTGTCGAAAACTGATGATATGTCCAATAATGCGAGGATGAATGATTGGCCTTTGTCTAGTCCCTTGATGATGATGTCAGAGAGGGATATTAGAAGAGTTTCTGTGTTAAAGAATTTCCGGAATCCAAATTGGGAGGGGTAGAGGACATTTGTTTTTCTAAAAAGTCGGTTGGTTGTTGACTACCCTTTCCAAGCGTTTAGCTATAAATGGAAGGTTTGATATCGGGCGAAAGTTGGCGAGGTCTCCGGGGTCCAGGTTGGGTTTCTTCAATAGGGGTTTGAGGGTCACTTGTTTCAGATTTTGGGACATGTCCGAGAGTGAGGGAGCAGTTAATAATTTCAGCTAGGGGTTTAGCAATTAGATTTGGTATGGTCAGGAGTAATTTAGTAGTATGGGGTCGGACAGGTGTGATGCAGGCTTCATTTTATTTAGGATGGTTTCAATTTCAAGAGAGAATGTAGACTCGAACGAGTTAAAGGAGGCTCCCGATAGATTGGGGTTGGTGTTGGGGGGAGGGGAGGAAGAATTGAACCGTATCAGGAGCTTGGAGATCTTGTCCTGGAAGAAGGCTGCAAGTTTCTCACATTTGCCTTTGGCTTCATTTTCAGAGATGAAAGGAAAGGGAGTCTTAATGAGGTCAGAGATGAATGAGAAGAGGGCCTTGGTGTCAAATTGGAAATGATGGATTTTGAGGGCATAGAAGTCTCTTTTTGTTTTGAGAATAGTGGCACTGTAGATGTGGAGGGAAGTTTTGTAAGATGCCTGTAGGGCAGCAGAAGGGTCCTTGCACCATTTCTTTTCTTTGGATCTAAGTTCCTGTTTTAGTTTTTTTTAGTACAGGAGTGTACCAAGGTTTTTTAGTCTTAAGGGCGGGGTTTAATTCTTTGGTCATTAGTGGGCAGATTTTATTGGCAATATTGTTGGTAATAATGTTCCATGAGGACAGGGCTGATTTGGCATTGGAAAGATTTAGGTTATTGATATCCTTGGTGAGGTGAGAGATGAGGTCATCCTGGGTACAGTGTTTTCTGAAGTGAATAGTATCTTTGTGGGGAGGGGAAATGTTAAGTTTTTTTTATGGCTAGGTGGGTTTTAATAGTGGGTTTTAATGAGCGAGTGATCCGACCAGGGTACGGGAATACAAGAGGGGGCATCTGTAGCAGTGATAAGGGAGTTTATAAAAATTAAATCAAGGGTGTGACCTGCGTTATGTGTGGGGCTGGAAATAATTTGTTTGAATCCCATGGCATACATGGATGAAAGAAAGGCTTTGCAATTCGCGGATAGTGGGATCTTGTCAACATGGAGGTTAAAATCTCCGAGAATGATGGTTGGGATGTTAAAATTTAGGTTATCTGCTATGAATTCAATGAGGGGGAGGGGTTGTTGTCTAGTAATCCGGGGGGGGGGGGGGGGGGCATAAATGAGGCAGATTTGTAATTGGGAGGATTTGAAGAGGCCTATTTCAGCTGTGGGGATGAATTGATAGGTTGAAAGATTTTGGCTGCTAACAGGCCTCCGCCTTTTTTTTTGTACGTGGGTAGGGATATGATATCGTAGAGATGTGTGGGCAGTTGGTTTGTGAGAACTAGGTCTGTAGGTTTGAACCATGTTTCAGTTATTGCACAGATCTCTGGTTGGTTATCTAGAAGGAGGTCATTGAGGATGGGAGTCTTTTTGACCAGGGATTGGGAGTTGAAAAGGATTTTAAATAATAATTTAAGTAAAACTAACTCCTCCTTAACTAGATGGAACCAACATGTAAAAAATTAAATAGAGACTTTTTAAACTAGATCATGAGGGAAGACAGATAGTTACTGAAAAACACATAGTTCAGAAGGGAGAAGTGTTAATTGCTGGAGATTTTAATAACCCCAAACTTCCTGCTTCATATGCTAATAAGCATTCTATGAACACCAATAAATTGGAAATACAAATAAAAAAATATTTTAAAATGTCTGTATTCAAATGCAAGAAGTCTGAACAGGAAGACAGGTGAGTTAGATTACATGGCATTATACGAGGATAAAGACATTACATGCATTTCAGAATGCATTGGAAGGAGGATAACCAATGGGAAACTGTGAAAGCAGGGTATAAATTATATCAGCTTAACAGGACAGATTGAATTGGTGGCTATATTGCATTATATGTAAAGGATAGCATTGAGCCAAGCATAATACATATCCTGTAGAAAAGAAACTGCAGTGTGGAATCTCTATAGATTTAAATTCTATGTCTGATTTATAAGAGTATAGCAGTGGGGGTATACTACCAGTCACCAGTTCAAAATGAAGAAACAGATTGTAAGATGCTTTTTGAAATAAAGATAGTAAATAAAATTTGCAAACTCAAAAATAATGGGAAATTTCTACGCTGGCACTGACTGTGTCAATGTCTCATGGAGACATAATAGAGAAGCTAAGGGACAGATTTTCAAACCAATGCGCAGGTGTAGATTTGTGCATGCAACCCAGCGTGCACAAATCTATGCCCGATTTTATAACATGCGTGCGAAGCCGCGTGCATGTTATAAAACCTGGGGTCGGCGCGCGCAAGGGTGTGCACACTTGTGCACCTTGCGTGCGCCGAGCCCTAGGGGAGCCCCGATGGCTTTCCCTGTTACAAAATCAGATTGGCCTTGGAGGGAACTTTCCTTCAGCCCCCCCACCTTCCCCTCCCTTCCCCTATCTAACCTGCCCCCCAGGCCTACCTAAATCCCCCCCCCTACCTTTATTTTGTTATTTACGCCTATCTCTGGGCAGGCGGAGGTTGCGCGCACCGGCCGAGTGCCAGCACGCAATGCCCAGGTCCAGCGGCAGTGGAGAGGTCTCTGGCCCTGCCCATGCCCTGCCCCGCCCACTCTCCGCCCCTTTTTTCAAGCCCCCGGGACATACGCGCATCCTGGGGATTGTGCGCGTTACCGGGCCTATGCAAAATAGGCTCGGCGCGCGCAGGAGCAGGTTTTCGTGGTTACACGCATAAGTTATACACGTAACCCTTTGTAAATCTTCCCCTAAGTGTCTAAATGCTATAAAAAGACTGCTTCATGGAGCAGCTGATTCTGGGAACTGACGAGAGGGGCAGCTACTTTAGATTTATTTCTCAAAGGAATGCAAAACCTGTTGCAAGGTATTACAGTCATGTGACCACTTAGCAACAATGATCATAACACAATCATGTTTCTCATTATCACTGGGGATAAAACATTAAGTAAAACTACTGCAGTAGTAAAAGGAAGAATATGATAGAATGAGGAAATTGATTAGAAAGAAATTTAAAGGAACAGTTGTAAGGTTAAAGGTTTTCATGAGGCATAGACATTATTTAAAAATACCATTATAGAAGCTCAGAAAAAAACATTCCATGACCTAAAAAAGGAAGATTAAATGAATGTCAGCAAGATTTAATGGTGAGATAAAGGAGGCAATTAAATCCAAATTAGAAATCAGACCCTATATACTGGCAAAAAGAGCAGCAAGCTGAGAGCCAAGAAAGCCAGGGTACAAATGCTGAAGATGCTCCTTCTTGGCCATTTTGGGTTATAACTTGTTAAGGAAGGACAGAGAGGACAGAAAAAAGGTAGGAATAGCTCTTTATGTCAAAAGAAATATCCAAGCAAATGAACTGCAAGGAATGTAAAGTAGAGAAGACACATTATGGGCCTTGCTAAAAAAAGATTATGGTGCATCCATTTTTACTGGTGTGGTTTACTGGCTTCCAACTCAGACAGAATAACTACACAGAGATCTGGTCAAAGACATCCAATAGGTGAGAAAGTTGGGAGAAGTGTTAATTGTTGGAGATGACTCAGAACCGATGTCAGGAAATATTTCTTCTCAGAGAGGTTGGTGAATGCCTGGAATGCCCTTCTGAAGGAGGTGGTGAAGACGAAAACAATGAAGGAATTCAAAGGGTCGTGGGATAAACACTGTGGACCCCTAAAGGCTAGAGGCTAGGGATGTGCAGGCAAAAAGTTTTCGTTGCATACGCAATAGGTATTCGTGGGGGGTCAATTCCGTTTTATGCGGAAGTATGGAGAATTCAATAAGTTGTCGATCTGTAAATATGTTACTACTAAATTAACTACAACCCCCACCCTCCTGACCCCCCCAAGACTTACCAAAACTCCCTGGTGGTCCAGCGGTGGGGTCCGGGAACTCACTCACACCCTTGGTGCTAGTTTCATCAAGGCGCCGATAGCCTTTGTCACAGGGGCTACCGGTGCCATTGGTCAGCCCCTGTCACATGGCCATCGGTGCCATCTTGTGCTCCTACCATGTGACAGGGGCTGACCAATGGCACCGGTAGCCCCTGTGACATAGTATGGGCAAAGGCTATCGGCGTCATTTTGAGTCCTGGCGTCGGACTGCAGGTCGCTCCGGGACCCCCGTTGGACCCACAGGGACTTTTGGCCAGCTTGGGGGGGCCCTCCTGACCCCCACAAGACTTGCCAAAAGTCCAGCGGGGGTCCGGGAGCGACCTCCTTGCACGCTGGCCGTCCGATCCCAATTCTCAAAATGGCGCCGATCGCCTTTGCCCTCACTATGACGGCAATCGGCACCATTTTGAGTATTGGCGATTTCCCTCCCCCCCCAGCCAAAATCGATCGATCACACGATTCACACCCCTAATAAATACCTAACTACTATAAGCTTCTCATGGTTAGTCTCTCTCTCTCTCTCTCTCTCTCTCTCCTTGGAAAATAACCCTCTTAAAGCTATAGAGTGATATAATTTGCTGGATTTACATGCAAAGTTAACCCATGTTAGTGAATGGGCCAATTGTAACACAGGAGAATAATGTGTGATATACTTGCAGATTATAATACAAGAAAATACTGTACTATACTTACAGAGTGTCCCCAAGACTGAAACAATCAGTAAAAGACAGAGGATCAATAAGAAGAGTGAGACGTAGAACCAGCGGTAGGATTCACATTGCTGCACTGAGAGAGACAGGAGATTTAATCTTAATTTGCTACATTTATTAACCAAGATTGAGGTCTACAAACACACACAAAAATACATTTATCATTTAACTCTCCAGAGAAAGAGAAAATGTTCAGCATATATTTACGAAAGCAAATCACATCCCCCCAGTATGTGAGGCCCCCTGGAGTATATGAAATGCACATCACACTGCATTGTACTCAGCTACAGCCATTGGGAAGCTGGTGATAATGTCACCACTATCGTTGGGTGTCCTCTTCCTTAAAGTTTCACCAAAGCCAATCACGATCTGATTAGGAATGTGCGAAGATTTCAATGCCAAACTCAAACTGGGCATTTTCCCACCCTGGTTTCAGTTTTGATGAAATTTGTGGCACATCCCCAGATTTGCGGAGGGAAATTCATTGAACGTTTCCTGTGGAAAATCTGATCAGATTCAATGTAAATTTGCCAGGGATTTGTTGATTTAAGGGAATTTGTATCGAATCCGCCTGCCACTCCAAACTGGGTGAATTTTCTCAAGCTCAGATGTAGATTCATTAAGTCAAGGAAACCACAGGGCAACAGTGACATGAACCCTTGAATGCATCTTAAGTGACAAACTGGCACCAAAAGTGGCATCAGCTTTATAAGGCAGCATGAAGGGGAAGTGAAACAGAAAACAACCCCAAAGCAGGCACTGAGAAAGGGAGCAAGCAACACAAAGAGAGGCTTCAATACTCGAAAACAAAATGAGAGGTGCAAAGCAGAGCCCACTCCCAAACAGGAAAGGTGTGAGGTTTGACGTACGACCTTAAGGTACAGTGGCAAAGAGAATTCCAAAGTGTAAGGTCTGGGCATGGAAACAAAGCTTAGTGTCACATAAACCCCAAGGTGTAGGGTGGAATTTGAATTTTCATGTGAAATAGGTTTTCCAAAAGAAAATATCACACTCAGAATATGAAAATGATTTCACAATGATAGGGTTTATAGAAAATTGTAAGGGTTGCTTTTTTTCATATTCTGTATCTGACAAAATAAAGTCTAAAAGAACAGCATTCAAGAAATATAAAAGATCCCAAAGGGAGGAGCATCCCCCCCCCCAAGGCTTGCCAATAATCCCTGGGGGTCCAGCGGGGGTCTGAAAGCGATTTCGTTGTCAGCTGCCAGTAATCAAAATGGCGCCGATAGCCTTTGCCCATACTATGTCAAAGAGGCTTTCGGCGCCATTGGTCAGCTCCAGTCACATGACAGGAGCACAAGATGGCGCCGATGGCCATGTGACAGGGGCTGACCAATGGCGCCGGTAGCCCCTGTGACATGGTGGTTCAGAGGCTATTCGGCACCATTTTAAAGAGCACGGCTTGGACTAGCACGGGCAAGGAGGGCAAATCGAACCCGGGACCTCGCTGGACCACCAGGGATGTACTTAGTAAGTCTTGGGGAGGGATCGGGATTGGGGGGGGGGGAGTTGTATTATAGTTTATTTAAATGTTTGGGGTGGTTTGGGGTGGTTTTTAATTAAAAAAAAAAAAGTGTCCCTCTCCCCATGCAAACCCGAAAAACGAAATTTCCCCGAAATTCGGGGAAAATTCTTTTCGGGTTTCGGGGTCTCCGAAACCACAACGAATTAGGAAATTTCGTTGTGATTTCCTAATTCTGGTGATAAACGAACCACATGTTTAGTAATTACAGACAGGTTAGCCTCACCTCAGTGGTGGGAAAAGTAATGGAGTCACTGTTAAAAGAAGGAATAGTGAGCTATCTACAGTCGGAAGAATTGCTGGACCAGAGGCAGCATGGATTCACCAGGGGAAGATCCTGTCAGACAAATCTGATTGACTTTTTTGACTGGGTTACCAAGGAATTGGATCAAGGAAGAGCGCTCAATGTCATCTACTTGGACTTCAGCAAAGCTTTTGATATGGTTCCGCACAGGAGACTGATAAATAAAATAAGAAGCTTAGGAGGGAGTGCCAAGGTGGTGACCTGGATTGCAAACTGGTTGATGGACAGAAGACAATGTGTGACGGTAAATGGAACTTACTCTGAAGAGAGAGCGGTGTTGAGCGGAGTGCCGCAAGAGTCGGTTTTGGGACCGGTCCTGTTCAATATCTTTGTGAGCGAAATTGCGGACGGGATAGAAGGTAAGGTTTGTCTTTTTGCGGATGACACTAAGATATGCAACAGAGTGGACACGCCGGAAGGAGTGGAGAGAATGAGACGGGATCTAAGGAAACTGGAAGAGTGGTCGAAGATATGGCAGCTGAGATTCAATGCCAAGAAGTGCAGAGTCATGCATATGGGGTGTGGAAATCCAGAAGAACTGTTTTCGATGGGGGGAGAAAGGCTGATATGCACGGGGCAGGAGAGAGACCTTGGGGTGATAGTGTCTAATGATCTGAAGTCGGCGAAACAATGTGACAAGGCAATAGCTAAAGCCAGAAGAATGCTGGGCTACATAGAGAGAGGAATATCGAGTAAGAAAAGGGAAGTGATTATCCCCTTGTACAGGTCCTTGGTGAGGCCTCACCTGGAGTACTGTGTTCAGTTCTGGAGACCATATCTCCGAAGGGACAGAGACAGGATGGAGGCGGTCCAGAGAAGGGCGACCAAAAAGGTGGAGGGTCTTCATCGAATGACTTATGAGGAGAGATTGAAGAATCTAAATATGTACACCCTGGAGGAAAGGAGGAGCAGGGGTGATATGATTCAAACTTTCAGATACTTGAAAGGTTTTAATGATCCAAAGACAACGACAAACCTTTTCCGTTGCAAAAAAATCAGCAGAACCAGGGGTCACGATTTAAAACTCCAGGGAGGAAGACACACAACCAATGTCAGGAAGTATTTCTTCACGGAGAGGGTGGTGGATACCTGGAACGCCCTTCCGGAGGAAGTGGTGAAGACCAAAACTGTGAAGGATTTCAAAGGGGCGTGGGATAAATACTGTGGATCCATAAAGTCTAGAGCAGAGCTTTCCAAACTTTTCATGTTGGTGACACACTTTTTAGACAAACATAATTTCACGACACAGTAATTCAGTCTACTAGCAAACCAGAGGTTAAAAGTTAAACGAACGAAACATATTTCGACAATTTATGTATGTTTCCTTAAATATATACATAAATAAAATGTTTCACGACACAACCAATCTCATGAAAACCTTTCATTTATATTAAAAATATATAATATTCCAAGGTTCATGTTATTGTTATAATTTATGAGTAACAATAATAAAACAAATTGTCTGTCCCCCACACACTCATCTCTCTCCCTCCCAAGCACATGTCTGGCCCCCCACACTCATCTCTCTCCCCTCCAGCACGTCTGTCCCCCACACACTCATTTCTCTCCCCCCAGCACATCTGTCCCCCACACTCATTTCTCTCTCCCCTAGCACGCCTGTCCCCCACACACTCATATCTCCCCCCCCAGCACATGTCTGTCCCCCACACACTCATTTCTCTCCCCCCAGCATGTCTGTCCCCCACACTCATTTCTCTCTCCCCCAGCACGGCTGTCCCCCACACACTCATTTCTCTCCCCCCCAGCACATGTCTGGCCCCCATACTCATGTACCTCTTCTTTTTGATTGTTGCCAGTTAAATGCTTCACTCCCTTCAGGGTTCAAGCCTGCCATGGTGCATAAAACCTTCCAGGATCACCAAACACTGTTGCTTGCAGACAGTACTCCTCATGGCCAGGCCTCATCAGCAGCAGCAGCAGCCAATGCAAGGGCAGCTAGGCTCGTTCCACCCACCAAGTCCCCCAAAAAACGTGATTGACAGCAAAAATCACCCAATAATAAGCAACCCATAAACTGAAAAAAAAAAAAGTGAATCTCTAGAAAAAAAAAGCCCAAACTCGCGTCAGAGTTGACCAGGCTTGCGTGACACACCTGCACACTGCAGGCGACAAACTAACGTGTCCCGACACACAGTTTGGAAAGCTCTGGTCTAGAGGATGTGAATGAAAAGAAGAGGCATGGGGGTGGCTTGAGGGAATGATGGCTACTACCTGGAGATGAATATCCTTATTCAATAATGCGACTCCAACATTGCTCTATGCTTCAACGGCAAGAGGAAATGTGGGAAAAAAGGATTTGCAACAACATAAAAGCAGGGGAGTAGCTTGCATGTTACGGCAGTTACTACCCCAAACCAAATAATACCGGATACTTCACTTTCAATGCAAATCCAGCATAGCTCTCTGCTTCAATGGCAGGGGAAGAAGTTTGACACTTCACACTGCCCAGGCAGAAACAAAAATCAGTAGCAGCTCTGCAAGCAACTCTCCAGTTTGGCCCAATTCTCTACAAGGGAAAAGAAGAACAGCAACACAACTCTGCTCTGACTCAGAGCTTCTGACACAGCCCTGGCTGATTTTCTCTTTTGTGTGACTGGCACAGTGGCATTTCAAAATGGGCAGCAGCCAAAATGTTGTTTTGGAGATATCTAGTGGAACTCAGAGGGGGCTCAAAAATTGGGTTTGGTGCCACTAACCTGATTAAACAAAACATCCAGGTGCATCTAGACAAGCTGCCTGAGCATATATCACCTTATCAGTTATAGAAGGAAAGTACACAATGTAAGTATCCACAATGGCATTAGCTCTGAATTTGAGAGACTGGGATCAGATTTATTATACACTGGCATACAAGTGAAGTTCACTCCTCTCAAGAAATGCACAAAATCAACTCATTTGGGGACATTACCCTGAGAGAACATGAAAAACAAATAGGAGAAGGCAATTCTTTTTTTTTATCCAGAGCACAAACTATGGAATTTATGACAGATCATTTGGTGAAAGCAGATATTTCCATCACTTCTATCTCACTGTATCATAAAATACAGGGAATAAAGACCTTCTCCTGCATTTCTACCCCTTCTATCTCACTGTAGCACACACTGCAGGGAATAAAGACCATCCCCAGGCATTTCTATCTCACTGTATCACACACTGCAGGGAATAAAGACCATTCCCAGGCATTTCTATCCCTTCTATCTCACTGTATCACACAATGCAGGGTATAAAGACCATCCACAGGCATTTATATCCCTTCTATCTCACTGTATCAGATAATTCAGGGAATAAAGACCATCCCCAGGCATTTCTATCCCTTCTATCTCACTGTATCACACACTGCAGGGAATAAAGATCATCCCCAAGCATTTCTATCCCTTCTATCCCACTGTATCACACACTGCAGGGAATAAAGACCATCCCCAGGCATTTCTATCCCTTCTATCTCACTGTATCACACACTGCAAGGAATAAAGACCATCCTCAGGCATTTCTATCTCACTGTATCACACACTGCAGGGAATAAAGACCATCCCCATGCATTTCTATCCCTTCTATCTCACTGTATCACACACTGCAGGGAATAAAGATCATCCCCAGGCATTTCTATCCCTTCTATCTCACTGTATCATACATTGCAGGGAATAGAGACCATCCCCGGGCATTTCTATCCCTTCTATCTCACTGTATCACACACTGCAGGGAATAAAGACCATCCCCAGGCATTTATATTCCTTCTATCTCACTGTATCACACTGCAGGGAATAAAGATCATCACCAGGCATTTCTATCTCTTCTATCTCACTGTATCACACACTGCAGGGAATAAAGACCATCCCCGGGCATTTCTATGGGGTTTTAAGGTTACAGTATATACATTGTATAAATTACCTTTCTTCTGTATTCCACACCTTGGAGATTGAGGGTTGATGTTCTCCTCGGATGCCTCTGAGACCCTTATAGCAGCGTAGGTGATCTGTGCATCCTCCTGCAGCACTGAAGAACCTTCCATGCAATTATTCACAGATTAGAGACATGAGCCGTGCCCGGAGCTGAGAAATCCATCAGCCCTCTTTATACCCAGCCAATAGCCAAGTACCTTTACTTGCAGAGCGAGATTTGGAGGGTTTTGGTCTCTTTTTCTTTCCAAACCTTAGATCAGAATATGTCACCATCTCAGCCATCGTAGACACCTTGCACTCTGTGACCAGCTCCTTTGGGGTGATAAAGGTGCAGTGCAGGCGCACAGGAAGTCTATTATATTATATTCTGAGAAAAGGGTTGCAGAAAGCCCTATCATTGAGATAATGTGGGCAGTACCTTCCCCAGGCCCTGAGTAGAGTAACCAATTCAAATGCTGATTTTGTTCCACCTCCCGTCTGTGAGGTTCTATTTTCAGGATTTCAAAATAAAATTATCAAAGTAACAGGAGCAGAAGGCACTAAGGATAAGATAATGTGGGCAGTGCTGTCCTTGGGACCTGAGTAGAGTAACCAATTCAAATGCTGAATTGTTCCACCTCCAGTCTGTGAGGTTCTATTCTAAGGATTTCAAAATAAAAAGATAATAGTAAGTAACATAGAGTTCTGGGTTTAATGCTTCAGAAACATGTTGACTGAATAGGCCATCACTTCTGGGAATAAGAACCACACAGCGCATTTCTGTTCCACAGATTGCTTGATTGGTTTGATAGAGGAGAGGAGGATGAGTGTACACTGGGGTCAATCCAGAAAGCAGGCAGAGGTGAAGAGCTATTTTCTGAAGGTCATTGAATATAAACATTTGCTATTCTAGGATTGTGGGAGGATGAGCAGCAGTGACCAGGCTCATTTTATCTAGCATTGCGAGCCTGCCTTATTCCAATCCATGGGATGCCAAAGATGAATTGTTGCCCTATGCATGAGTATTACCATCTTTTCTTCAGAAATTGATTGGGAGATATTGGTCTCTTATAGAGTAAGTGATCATATAGCTCCATGTCCAGAGGGGGAAAGCAGACCTCATTTGTCTCACTTCAGGTATTGAAATGTAATTTTTTTTCTCTTAGGGGCAAGGATATCTGAGAATATAAAGCCCCCTGCTTTCAAGTGAAGCATGATTTGTAGGAGAGGAATTCCACAATCTGACAGGCTGTTGGTGTTTGGATTATTCCTTCACAGAGTAGCACCGTAGGGCCTGTCTCTCCACAGAGGGTTCAGAAAAGTAGTGAGAGCATGGAGTCACCAGGATAGAAAGAGTTCCTGGGTGTCGAGATAAGGAAACAGAGAAGAGGGTCCTGAGAGGTGAAGCTCATGTACTGGAAGGTACCAGAAGAGAAGCATCCTCCATGGAAAAGTCTATCAGAGTGGAGTTTGGAGAAAGAAAAGGATTCCCTGGGGATGAGTAAACTGAGAGATGCAGAGGAGAAGACACCAGCCTGGGAAAATTCACCAGAATCCAAGACTGATTCAGCTGCAATCACTAGAGAAACCAGAGGGAAAGAGAAAAGGAATAGAGGAAAAGATGATGTGTGTTGGAAAGGAAGATGAAAAGAGACTGTATTTGATTTTTTTTAAATTTTTGGATTTTGTTGCCTTGTATTGTTAATGGACTTTATTCACCCTACCAGAAGTTCAGTAAAGATTTTATGGTTTTGATCATCACCACTGGTGTGGAGACTGTCTTGTGGAATGCTTGACTGGTGAGCAGGAAGAGCTCTACGAGTACAAAACCTAAGGGCCTTGAAAAGACTGAACTTTTTCCCTCTGTGTGGGAACCCCAGAAGATCATGGGGCCTTGGTGGTCTTTGGTTCTTCCCGTGTGTCCCCATGCCCAGGAATAGAATGGGATAGGGGCTAAAACATACAAGGGGATTCCCCTCCTTAAATGTGTGTCCCACCTTAATTTATTAGCATAAAACAGATTGATTGGTGGACACCCCGGGTTGTCATTGTTCACATATTTTATCTAAATGTTGTATTTTAAATTTGTTATAATGCCAACTGACCAGTGGATGAAATTTGAGATGTGATTTTTTTAATGATGTAGATTAGCAGGGTTTGGTGAGTCTGTCTCTTTAATTATGGGAGGTTTATGAGATTGCTGAAAGAGTGGCCCTGGAAGTTATAAGTTTTGGGCATTTGGCAGGAGTTGCCCTTTCTAGATTGGAGCTGGTGGGGAGAGGGACCTCCAGGATTTTGGGAGCCTGGAGTAACCAGTCTGTGGGCTGATGGGGCCCGGTAACCCCTTCAGTCTGAAGAGGACCCTGTAGGGTCTTTTCCCCTCAAGGGAAAAGGCCAGAGGCTGTGGTGTAGAAAGATTATTTCCTCCATCCAAGGAAATGTTAAGGAGCAGAGGATTGACCACAGTGCTTTCTCCATCTGAGGATAAATGGGAAAGAGACATAGAAATTGAGGGAATGGGGTTGAATGGAGATGAGGAAAGTCCCCTTGAGATCCAGAGAGTGGAGGAAACCGGGAAATCCTACATGCTGCTGGAGGATTGAAGTCAGAAAAGTCCCAGGACTCAATGGAGGCCTGAGAACATGAGGGAGGTAGGTGCTGGTCAGGCAAAAGGGAGAGGAAGCGGTGCTGACCGCAACATAAGCCTGATACTTTACTTCCAATGCATAGCCAGCATAGCTCTCTGTTTCAATGGCAAGGGAGAAAGTCTGATACTTCACTTCAAAGCATAGCCAGCATAGCTCTCTGCTTCAACGGCAGGGGAGAAAGTCTGATACTTCACTTTCAACGCATAGCCAGCATAGCTCTCTGCTTCAACGGCAGGGGAGAAAGTCTGTTACTTCACTTTCAAAGCATAGCCAGCATAGCTCTCTGCTTCAACAGCAGGGGCAATGTAGAAAAGAGGATCTATATATAGACAACAACCAACAAGGACTGAATTACATAGTCGAGTAAACAAAAGCATGGGTGTAGCTTGCTTATTGAGGCGGTTACTACCCCTAACTAAGCTACATATTCAATTAGATGCAGTTCCAACACTGCTCTCTACATTAATGGTGGGGTGGAAGGGAAATAGAACTAAAAGGTACTAAGAGCCAAGCGTAACAAGTAAGAGGAAAAAAAAGTGCATAGCTTGTTGGGCAGACTGGATGGGCCATTTGGTCTTCTTCTGCCGTCATTTGTATGTTTCTATGTTTCTATGTTTCTATTTGAACATTTGCTGAAACAGAGTTTTCACTGGAATAAAGAAATTAACTTATCTTAAATTTGAAAGGACTGTGAATTGCTCCACACTCTCTTTCCTGATTTGATGATATATTGAATGTGGAACTACTGTATTCTCTGCTTTTTTGCTTGGAAAAGTCCATAAACCATTATTAAAGTAGAGTTGGAGATATCCACTGCTTATTCTTAAGATAAGCAGCTTGGAATCTATCTATACCTTTGGATCCTGCCAGGTACTCGTGACCTGGATTGGACACTGTTGGAAACAGGATACTGGGCATGATGGACCTTTGGTCTGAACCAGTATAGCAAGTCTTATGTTCTTATATTCTTAATATGTTACACTGATCTATAGCCAAAAAGCTTCAAAATGAATGTAATCAAACTTTACTAAATCTAGAAATCATGAAAACAATCTTTAAAATTTAGGTTTCAAGATGTACTACTGGGTCAGTATATGCGACCTTTGACTTGGAAATTGCGGAGATATGTGTGTAACACAGGAAAGGATTTCAAACTAAACCAGAAATAAATAATATAAATATATATGACTGAATGTATGAATAAATCTATGACTTCATTGGGACAGTATTTGCTTTTTGGGCAAGCAATGAATGATGCAATTGGAAGCTCATATTGCATCATGCATGATATGAATTGCATTTTGTTCTTTCGAGAAGTTATGGATGACGCAATCATAAGTAAGTTTACATCACTCTGCTGAACAAATTGCCCCAGATCAGCTCTAGGATTAAGGAAGAATTTGTCACCACCCTTACACATCAAGCTAGATCTGATGAAGAACTTTGATGAGGCCATGGACAGCAGTCTTCAAGCATCTTAGTTGTAAATTTCCAAGGTTACGTGAAACAAAGATAAAGGTAGGTGTCTTCATTGGCACTCAGATTTGTGAAATTATTTGAGATGAAGCATTTAACCATGCCTTGTGTGGCAAGGAAAAGATAGTGTTGAAACAACAAAGCCGACAAGTACAAGGAATTGATTGGAAACCTCCTCGAGGCATGCAAAAGCCTTGGCTGCAACATGTCACTAAAGATACATTTTTTGCATTCTCATCTAGACTTTTTTCCACCAAACTGTGGAGCAGTGAATGATAAGCATGGTGAGGAATTTAACCAGGACATTGCAGCAATGGAAAAATGGTATCAGGGCAAATGGAGCCAATCAATGCTTGAAGACTATTGCTGGACAGTGACAAGAGATGTTCCATTTAATGAATACAAGAGATGAACCAAGAAGAGTTGAGTAGCCAGTGAATAAGGACTAAACTGTGAACATATATATTAGGGGTGTGCATTCGGATTGACCGCATTAGTAAAACGCAACTCATATTTTTTTTTAACTTAAAAAATTGATTCGACATAAACGATCGGATTTCCCACATATCGAACATAGATATGTTCGATATGTGGGAAATCGCGATTGTTGAGCCAAAATAAAAATATAAACCCCCTCACCCTCCTTAATCCCCCCCCCCCCCCCGACTTACCACAACTCCCTGGTGATGGAGCGAGGAGTGAGGACGCCATTTCTGCAATCCTTGGCGAGAAGCATGTGACGTCGGCGGCACGTCGAGTGACGCCGGCGTCACGTGATTTCCGGCGAGTTCGCGCCGGACGGCTCGTTCGGCCCAAAAAGAACTTTTGGCCAGCTTGGGGGGGCCTCCTGACCCCCCCAAGCTGGCCGAACTCGCCGGGAATCACGTGACGCCGCGTCACTCGACGTGCCGCCGACGTCACATGCTTCTCGCCAAGGATTGCAGAAATGACGTCCTCACTCCTCGCTCGATCACCAGGGAGTTGTGGTAACTCTGGGGGGGGGATTAAGGAGGGTGAGGGGGTTTAAATTTTTTTTTTGCACATATGTACATATACCCAACTCATTGGATTTTTTTTATGTCCATATTGGCCGCAAGTGGGACCCCCTTTCGGACATAAGAAATATGAACATAAAATTTTGCTCTGCACATCCCTGATATATATACATAATAGTTTTGACCTTTTGTTTCATAGTAGATTTAATTTTTAAAGTGAGACAGGTGAAATATGATGCAAACATAAATACAGTCACTAAAAGACCTAAGCTTACATTTTATGATTAAAAGTCTACTATCTACACACTATCTATGCAATAGACATAGACATAAAATGTAAAAACAAATATAATGGAAACAACAGCCAATCAGCTGGTTTATTTGTCATATTTGAATTCAGATTTACCAAAAAAGAAGACTATTCAGAATGCAGCAAATATACAAAAATATGAGAAAAAGCATTTGAAACTCATAAATGTTGCTTACACTAATTATGCAGTAAAGTTAAGGTTGCCAACTGGCTCCAGATTTTCAGGACAAGTTGATCCAGTCCTGGTTTTACTCCCCTGCCTGCATGCACTTAGTCTTGCTTTTCTTAGGGAATGCAATAGAGAAATCAGAATAAGTCCAGCCTGCAATGGGGTAAAACCATTACTGGATCAACCTGTCCTGAAAACTTAGAGCCAGTTGGCAATCCTAAGTAAAGTTAGTATCATCATAATACCTGTGAGCAGGGAAATTTTAAATTGCACTCCTCAGCTATAAAAATGGGTTAGATTTAATCACTGAACCATGGCGTCCATCAATATTACACTTTTTATGGAAAATTTCTTATAATGCAATTAAAAACAGCTACTGCCAAATCACTTTCCTTTGAGCAAAGATGGTGAAACGTCAGATGGAAACCCAATACAGCGCTGAGTTTCAATTGTTGTTCATCAGGGCTTGAGCTGCGTACAGTCACATTTCAAGCGTCCTGAGAAATTCAGAAAAAGACAAACAGTTGTTGTAGAGGAAGGCAGGCATCATTATCACGTATACTTGCATGTGGAAATCCAGAGATATAAAGGTGTTCAAATGCCAAACTAAAAAGAAAATGCTTAATGCTATGCCTTCGTGAATTTCTTTCAACAGCATTGGTGAGAGTGTCCTGCCATTCACCTTTAATGCTATTATAAAATGTCTTCATTGTCTGTCTAATGCTAAAGTTATGTAGACGTGCATACGATTATGCTGACAATCAGCTGTTTGTGCTCACATTTTTTATTTCAAGGCATAACGAATGACAGTTTCGGTATTATCATATAGATGACAGAAATTTTAAAAAACATGCATTCCACAATTTTAGCATTCAAGCCAGATGGTAAATCTACTGCAGTTCTTGCTGAAATAAAATTGTTGCTCCCCACCAATCTTTCTTTATTTGTTCAATATAGGCCATTTAATATTAGTAAAGAGATGTTTATTTTGAATAAAATGCAGGAACACTGGGGCATGTATCTTAGATCTATTTAGCCAACTCTTATGTTCCAAAAGCCGCACCCTAAATGACCTAGATGTTTGTCCAACATTCGGCAATCAGTGGGTACACTGAAGCATGTAAACAACATAGTTCACTTTACATGTGGAATCATGTTGCACTGAGAACCTCTTACCATTGCTTGAGAAAACATGAGTGTCCATTCTCTGTAAGGAACAAATGGTACAGTTAGCAATGAACAAATGGTCCATTCTCTGTAAGGAACTAATGGTACAGTTAGCCTGACTTCAGTGCCAGGAAAAATAGTGGAAAGTGTTCTAAACATCAAAATCATAGAACATATAGAAAGACATGGTTTAATGGAACAAAGTCAGCATGGCTTTACCCAAGGCAAGTCTTGCCTCACAAATCTGCTTCACTTTTTTGAAGGGGTTAATAAACATGTGGATAAAGGTGAACTGGTAGATGTAGTGTACTTGGATTTTCAGAAGGCGTTTGACAAAGTTCCTCATGAGAGGCTTCTAGGAAAAGTAAAAAGTCATGGGATATGTGGCGATGTCCTTTCGTGAATTGCAAACTGGCTAAAAGACAGGAAACAGAGAGTAGGATTAAATGGGCAATTTTCTCAGTGGAAGGGAGTGGGCAGTGGAGTGCCTCAGGGATCTGTATTGAGACCCTTACTTTTCAATATATTTATAAATGATCTGGAAAGAAATTCGACAAGTGAGATAATCAAATTTGCAGATGATACAAAATTGTTCAGAGTAGTTAAATCACAAGCAGATTGTGATAAATTGCAGGAAGACCTTGTGAGACTAGAAAATTGGGCATCAAAATGGCAGATGAAATTTAATGTAGATAAGTGCAAGGTGATGCATATAGGGGAAAATAACCAATGCTATAGTTACACAATGTTAGGTTCCATATTAGGTGCTACAACCCAAGAAAGAGATCTAGGCGTCGTAATGGATAACACATTGAAATTGTCGGTTCAGTGTGCTGCGGCAGTCAAAAAAGCAAACAGAATGTTGGGAATTATTAGAAAGGGAATGGTGAATAAAACGGAAAATGTCATAATGCCTCTGTATCGCTCCATGGTGAGACTGCACCTTGAATACTGTGTACAATTCTGGTCACCGAATCTCATAAAAGAAATAATTGCGATGGAGAAGGTACAGAGAAGGGCTACCAAAATGATAAGGGGAATGGAACAGCTCCCCTATGAGGAAAGACTAAAGAGGTTAGGACTTTTCAGCTTTGAGAAGAGACGACTGAGGGGGGATATGATAGAGGTGTTTAAAATCATGAGAGGTCTAGAACGGGTAGATGTGAATCGGTTATTTACTCTTTCGGATAGTAGAAAGACTAGGGGGCTCTCCATGAAGTTAGCATGGGGCACATTTAAAACTAATCGGAGAAAGTTCTTTTTTACTCAACGCACAATTAAACTCTGGAATTTGTTGCCAGAGGATGTGGTTAGTGCAGTTAGTATAGCTGTGTTTAAAAAAGGATTGGATAAGTTCTTGGAGGAGAAGTGCATTACCTGCTATTAATTAAGTTGACTTAGAAAATAGCCACTGCTATTACTAGCAAAGGTAACATGGAATAGACTTAGGTTTTGGGTACTTGCCAGGTTCTTATGGCCTGGATTGGCCACTGTTGGAAACAGGATGCTGGGCTTGATGGACCCTTGGTATGACCCAGTATGGCATGTTCTTATGTTCTTATGTAGTTTGTATTATATGGCTGATACAGGTAAAGTAGAGTCATATGGAAGACATGAGTGGAAAATCTAAACCTTTAACATTGTGTCCATGAGAAAAAGCAAATCTCAATACTGGATGAAGAGTAGAACATTTTCTCAAAATGTGCCAGTGCTAGTGGATAATATCACAAATTTTTGGAGTTAATGTGGAATGCCTCAAAACACACATTTGGCCCTCAACATTTTTCTGATTTGCTGGTAACAAGAGCAAATCTCTGTTGTTGAATAAGGCTGTGCAGCAAATTGCTGATGGATAAACCACTTCCTAAAAATGAGGTTGCCATGATTGTAGCCTGCTGTTTGAACTCCAGTTCATTTGAGCATATCCTTTGTAACCAGAGGAATTGTTCCACTGGTTGGATGAATGCTCTGATAAAGCAACAACTTGCATCTCTCATTTGGTTTCCTGTCAAGGATATTATTTAGATGAGTAGCTTCTTTCACTATACGGATGTCCAAAAAGGCAATTTGTACGTTATTGTACTCAAAGTGAATTTATAAGTAAGCACAACTCTCATGGACCTATAGATTAAATTGTTACTAGGAGTCAATTGTGCCCTTTCAAACCACAAAAATATCATCGATATAATGCTTCCAAAAGCAGATCTGGTCAATCCATGTGCTCCCATAAATGTGTTGATCCTCATGGGCTGTAACATAAATGTTTGCAATGTCTGGGACCATCGCCACACCCATCACAGTGCCTTGGTTCTTCATATAGAAATTCCCTTAAAATGCAAAGAAATGTTTATTCAAGGCCACTTGAGCAAGCTCAAGAATAAATGCAGTTGGGATCTGAGGATGTGGATGCTTAATTAAAACATTTCTGATCACTTGCTCTTGAGGGATGATCATATATAGTGATTTCATGTTTACTGTTGATAATAGAACATCATCCGTAATTCAAAGGATTTCCAGAATTGTCAACATATGTGTATTGTCTTTCATGTAGGATTCTGCTGCTGGAACAAATGGTTTAAGAATATTATCCAAGAATACACAGACCAGTTCTAAAACAGACTCGTGTGCAGACAATCTAGGTCACCCTGGGGAACTTCAACCACATATTGATCTCTATTCCAGTTACTTACCCATGCCCTTTGTCGTTGGGATTAATAAAAATTTCTCATCTCAGAGGGAAGTGATTCAGTGGCGTAGCCAGAATTGATTTTTTGGGTGGGCACAAGGTTAACATGGGTGGGCTGTAGGAATGCAGGTCTACTAGTTGTTTTTTTACTGATAAATAATGCCAAATTATGCAGCATAGCATTCACATCTACGCCTAAGTATGAGGTTTACTTAATGATACAAACATAGTTCACGGTGATTTGTGGTACTTTAGCCTTCTTATTATTACGATTTTATACACGGCTCCTACCTGTCCATAAATTTTGAGAGAGCGGTTGTGTTGCTTATATTTAAATTGCTAACATCTCAAAATATAGATATATATTTTTACCTTTGTTGTCTGATCTTTGTATTTTTCTAATCATTTGGTCCTGGTCTCTTTTTCCCATTTTTTCCCTTATAGCTCATTTCCTAATTCCTTTTCAGTGTCTTTCTTCTATTACTGTCTTCTTCCCTTCCACATACACACACACACACACACACACTCTTTCTCTCGCAGACTCCCTCTCACACACTCAAGCTCTCACTCTCATATGCTCTCCCCCCCCCCAAGCTCACATTCTCTGCAGACATACATACAAGTTCTCACTTTCTCACCCTCCCCAGGCTTATATTCTTATGCACACACAGACGCACATCCAGGCACCCATTCTCACCCACACACATAAACCCAGACTCCCATTCTCACCCACAAACCCATGCTCCCAGTCTCACCCACACATATTTAAGCTCCCATTCTCATCCATACATATACACATTTAAGGTCCTATTCTCACCCACACATACACACATTCAAGCACCCATTCTTATCCACATATTCAAGCTTCCATTCTCACCCACCCACACAAACCCAGGCTCTCATTCTCACCCATATATACACACATTCAAGCTCCCATTCTCACCCACCCACAAACCCAGGCTCCCATTCTCACCCACACATACACACATTCAAGCTCCCATTCACCCACATATTCAAGCTCCCATTCTCACCCACACACAAACCCAGGCTCCCATTCTCAACCACACATACACACATTCGAGCTCCCATTCACCCACATATTCAAGCTTCCATTCTCACTCACATTCACACCCAGGCTCCAGTTTTCACCCACACACACTCCCATTCTCATCCACACATACACATTCAAGCACGTGCACAGCTTCTGCTTCCTCCCCCCAAAGCAGGAAGATCAGCTGCCTCTCCTGCTGCCACCGGCCTCCTGCTCTCTTCGGGCGTCGGGCCCGCCGAACTTCCTTCGGGGGGGGGGGGGGGGAGCGGAAGCGCAGCGCACAATGTCCGCTTCCTCCCTCCCACCCCCCCCAAGCAGGAAGTTCGGCGGGCCGTTTGGCCCGAAGATAGCAGGAGGCCGGTGGCAGCAGGAGAGGCAGCTGATCTTCCTGTTTTGGGGGAGAAAGCGGAAGCTGTGCGCAGCGCTTCCGCTCCCCCACCCCCAAACAGGAAGTTCGGCGGGCCGTTTGGCCCGAAGATAGCAGGAGGCCGGTGGCAGCAGGAGAGGCAGCTGATCTTCCTGCATTGGGGGGAGGAAGCGGAAGCTGCGCGCGGCGCTTCCACTCCCCCCCCCCCTCAACAGGAAGACCGGTTGGCCATACGGCTGCAGCAGCGCTTCCCCATGTGTGCCGTGATGGCGCGCGAGGCGTGGGTTCTCTTGTTCACTGTCGCGGGGATGTGATCCCGCGACAGCCTTGCAGTTCCGGTGCCAGTTGGGTGGGCCTGGGTCTAAGTTGGGTGGGCACCTGCCCACCCAGGCCCACCCGTGGCTACGCCACTGAAGTGATTTAGCAGTAGCTGTTTTTAATTGCATTCTAAAATGTTTCAATAAAAAGTATACTATTGATGGATACTATGGATCAAAGATTAAATATGACCTGTTTTTATAGCTGAGGAGTGCAATTTAAAAGCTCCCTTGCTCACGCATGTTATGTTGATCCTAACATTACTGCACAATTGGTGTAAGCAATACTTATGAATTTTGAATGCTTTTTCTTATTTTTTTATATATTAGAATTCATCACAAGAACAGCAATAATAAATGGCACATTTTATCAGTGAAGCAGACAAATTCTAAAAATGTATATACCAGTGTTATCCTCTACTACAGGGCCAGCTGGAGCTTCGCCAATACCAGTCCTCATTCCCCACAGGTTGAGCCCCAGGACTGGCTGGACTTAGGTGGGCCTCTGAGGTGTGGTATAGGTACCGGGTCCGAAGCTGGAGTAGGAGTGAGATAGGAGACAAGTGGCTGGCAGGCAAGGCTAGGCAGGCAGAGTTCAGGTGCCAGCAGTAGAAGAAGAGGGCGGACACCTGCCTAGAGTCGGAAGGCCAATGGTGGACTGGCCAGGGATGGCCAGGGGCCACGCTCCTGCTGGAAGGTAGACGAGCAGAGTGAAGCCCAGTCTACGGTTCGGAGCCAGGAGATCCATCCGAAGAGGTTCCAGGGAAAGGTGCACGGCCCGGTCCTGGAACAGGGGGCAAGTACCATATCAAGAGTCAGGTACGGTAGCAGGAGTCATGCACTGGAACAAGAGTCAGATACTGGATCAGGAGTCAGGTACTGGAACAGGAAACAGGTACTGGAACTGGAGTCATTCAAGAGAAGTACAGGATCCTGAGAGAAGCAATGCAGGAGACTCGATGTCAAGACGACTGGGTATGGCCCGAGGGAAACTTATATAGTCCTGTGCTGATGATGTCATCTTCCGAGGTGGTCCCAGGTTTCCCGCTGAAGGCCCTTTAAAAGGCTGCCAGTGCCGTGCGTGCAACTAGAGGATCCCCAGTTTGGGCTGGAAGCTGGTGGCATCCCATGCGCCGGCGAGGCTGGGCAAGCCCCGGCATCAGCGAGTGTGAGCGAAGAGGAATCAGAGAAGCAGGCCGTGGCAGCCAACGTCCCTGTTGGGCAGAGGGAGCCGGCAAAGGGGTTCCGCGGGTGGTGAGTGCAACATCCTAAGACTGGGTACTATGATGGAGAATGCATGTTTTTCAGTAGCATGAAGCCTTGCTTGATTGATGGGAGGAGCATTAAGTTGAGCTCTTTGAGAAGATCTTAGAGTTCTTACTGGCTTGTATTACCAGAGTATTGTACTTGCCAATGGCAGCATTTCAAAGTTAAGAGCTTTTGGATCAACATGGCAACTTTATACTTAATTCTTCATTGAACAGATTGCCAGTGGATACTGATAAGAGTGGGTGAGATCTGGTCATTTTTACTTGTGACAGTAATTAGTGTTGTGTTTATGGCATTGTGGACTCTTGGTCACTGTGGAGATGACTCCACCCATGGGAAGGGGCCCTGTGGGGAACCGCAGTGATAGGCTGAACGTCAAGGAACAGACACAGAATGGATGGAGGCTTTATTGTATTACTGTAGATAGATGTTGTAGACAGGAAGGTAGGCACTGAGATCAGCAAGGTGCCAATATCTTCAACAGGCCTGGATGTAGAATCTCACCCACGCGGCTGGTGGGTGGAGTTGGAGCAGCGGATCATAGAGGTACTCACAGAGAAGAAGGCAACTTCCTGGTGGTGGTATGGAGGGACCGATGGTCCGTGGAGCAGGATACTAGTAGATAGGCCCTTGAGGAGCGAGTACCTGAAATCCAATATCCTGAAATGTAGAAGAGAGAGAAAGACCCCCGAGGAGCAGTTGTCTTAGTTAGTAAAGGCCCCTAAGGGAAGTTGGAAGCGAGAGACCCCCGAGGAGTGGGTGTCAAGAGCTTCTGTGGAACGAGGCCCTTGGATTGAAAGCAGCATCTAAGCATATAGCTTAGAGCGGTCAGAGTAGCTTAACCAAAGTCTTTGCTAACTCAAGGTGGTAGCTGAAGTGGAGGCTAAATATACCCGGAGGTACTGATGTCATGCGGTGGGGACGTCCCCGAGGTTCTCGCCATGATGTGTATTTCAGCGCAGGAGATGTGCACGCATGCGCCCTAAGAGGCCACAGGAGTGAGCATTGTGGACTGGGATACCCATGCTAGTCTGGAGACGCTGAGGCCCTCGGCACTCGGCACTGGAGGCAGCCATCTTACCCACGGAGGAAGAGAAAGGAATAAAAGAGGTAAGACAGAGCGGTCGCAGCCGTCTGCAACCAACGGGCGCAACAATTAGTCACGCTACAGCATTCTGCAGCTATTGCAATGGTTTAATCGAGGAATCAGGGAGGCCAATGACCATCGTATTACAATAATCCAGTGCAGTCAATAAAAATGCCTGCACTATTATCCAAAAATTGTGAGGTAGTAAAAGTGTCTTCAATTCCCTTAGTAAGAGCAGTTTATAAAAACCAGCATGGACCACAGCTCTAATCTGAGGGATATAATCCAATTTGGATTCAATAATTACTAAATGTACATAGTTGCTGGATGCCTGAAGCCAAGTCTCATCTTGATCCCTTAACCTGAATCTCCACTCGACCCTCAGATGTTTTGTGGCTGCTCTGTCCATGCCTAAGACTCTGACTGAACCTGCTCCATTCCAGCGTGGTCCGTGAATAGCCATGGGCGGCTGTATAGGGCCTGTCTAGGTGCAGGCTTCTACTGAATCTTCGCCATGTTCCGGTTTCATCTTCCATGTATTCATCTGAAGTCTGCTTCGCACTCAAGCGTGGTCCGTGACCAGTCCCATGGGTCTGCCCTGTGGTGGGCTTTGTAGGGCGCACTGCGTCGCAGCCTCAACCCAGAACTAGACTTTGTCCCTGAACCTTGAGCTTGAGTCTTCGTGCTCAAGCTTCTTGCCTGAGTCTTCACATCCCAAGCTTCTCATCTGTGCCTTCATGTTCCAGAGCCTTCGTCTGCCCTCATCTCCTGTCTGGCCTGCTGCCTTTGCCGTTCCCAGTGGCAGGTCCGAAAGGGCTTGGAGTAGTCGGAGGACCACTCAGAGACCAACCTTGTGTGGTTGGTCTCACTTAGGCTGTGCAGGTCGGCAGGGGCCTGGCTTCCTGGTCTCAGCTCAGGCTCGGACATGTCTTACCAGCCTCGGTACCACCTTGGAACCCACAGGGGTTGTGACGGGGTCCAAGGGCACACAATCTCCTCAGAAATAGGACCGCTCTCCTAGTGCTCCCTAACTTCTGGGGAGGACATTGGAGCATGGAGTTGGATTGCAGATGATGGAGCTGGATTGCAGATGAAGCACTCTTCGACTCCTCAGTGGGTCCCATCTTTACTTTCATTTCAGATTTGATTGTTTTCTTCCCATAAAGATCCTGAAGTGAATTACAATATGAATCTCAGTTCTTGCACTGGTGCTTCCACAATATTAGGGTTTAACTTCAGGTAATCCACCTTTATCCAGCATACTATTGCCTGCAGAAACTGGTTTAAAACATCCACTTATTTACAGTATTCATCACCCAATGGAAAAGAGAGCTGATCATCATCATCTATATAAAAATCATAATGGACATCTTACTTATCAATAATCTTCCTAATGATTGCAAATAAATATTTACCAGGACCAGATGCTCGTATTTTGCACCCTTGCATTGGGTGCGGAATATGAGCATCTGTATTATCCCACTTCAGATTGATTTCTAGATACCAAATATTAGGGATGTGCAGAGGGACGCCATACGTTGCATTCGTGATTCGGATTCGTCGGGGAGCAGATACAGTGCATTTGTCCGTATGGCGCCCCGATGCGTTAATACGGGGATTTCTATTCGTGTCCCAGCTAAAATTAAAATTAACTACAACCTCCCACCCTCCTGACCCCCCCAAGACTTACCAAAACTCCCTGGTGGTCCAGCAGAGGGTCCCGGAGACATCCCCTGCACTCACACCCTTGGTGCCGATTTTATCATGGCGCCGATAGCCTTTGTCACAGGGGCTACTAGAGCCATTGGTCAGCCCCTGTCACATGGCCATCAGCACCATCTTGTGCTCCTACCATGTGACAGTGGCTGAACAATGGCACTGGTAGCCCCTGTGACATAGTATGGGCAAAGGCTATCGGCGCCATTTTGAGTATTGGCATTGGATGGCTGGAGTGCAGGAGGTCGCTCCCGAACCCCCCAAGGACATTTGGCCAGCTTGGGGGGGGGCCTCCTGACCCCCACAAGACTTTCCAAAAGTCCAGCGGGGGTCCGGGAGTGACCTCCTGCACGCCGGCCGTCCGATGCCAGTACTCAAAATGGTGCCGATTGCCTTTACCCTCACTATGTCACAGGTACCGATGGTTGGCCCCTGTGACATAGTGAGGGCAAAGGCGATCGGCGCCATTTTGAATACTGGCAGCAGATTGCCTTTGCCCTCACTATGTCACAGGGGCCGACCGTCGGTACCTATGACATAGTGAGGGCAAAGGCGATCGGCGCCATTTTGAGTACTGGCATCGGACGGCCGGCGTGCAGGAGGTCACTCCTGGACCCCCGCTAGACTTTTGGCAAGTCTTATGGGGGTCAGGAGGCCCCCCCAAGCTGGCCAAAAGTCCCTGCGGGGGGTCAACGGGGGGCACTCCGGCCGTCCCTGGGGGGGTCCAATGGGGGGCACTCCTGCCGTCCGATGCCAGTACTCAAAATGGCGCCAATAGCCTTTGCCCATACTATGTCACAGGGGCTACCGGTGCCATTGGTCAGCCCCTGTCACATGGTAGGAGCACAAGATGGCGCCGATGACCATGTGACAGGGGCTGACCAATGGCACCGGTAGCCCCTGTGACAAAGGCTATCGGCGCCATGATTAAACCGGTACCGAGGGTGTGAGTGCAGGGGATGTCTCCCAGACCCTCCACTGGACCACTAGGGAGTTTTGGTAAGTCTTGGGGGGGTTCAGGAGGGTGGGGGGTTTGTTTAAACTTTTATTTAGGTGGCCGTATAATTCGGGAAGATTTGTGTATTCGTGGGGAATCGCGATACGTTTTGCTTCCCCACGAATACAACGAATAGTGTAATATACATTGCGGATCGCCAATACGGCGAAAACGAATGCACACCCCTACCAAATATACTTGCACAATAGCAAGGGGCTAACTTGGACTGGAATGTGTATATTGTGAGTGTATATTATGCAGCCATAATTTTTTATTTTTTTTCAAGCTGTAACATTATACATTTCTTCTTACTACATCCAGGAAACACCATGGCTTTGAAAACAAATCTCCTCTTGTAACTTGTTGTTGACCCCCTTCCAAAAAATAAAGAAAGTAGCCATTTCACTAGAATCATGGTGAAGACGAATACAGTCAAAGAATTCAAAGGAACATGGGATAAACTCTGTGGATCTCTAAAGGCTAGAGGATGAAATTGAAGAAAAGCATGCAGGGACTGGGAGTAACGTGCTGGTATGTCAGTTACTACCCTTATCAGAAGGCATGGAGATTACTACCTTTAACCAAAAAGCCTTGCTCCCTGCTTAGACATCAGGGGGAAAAGAGGAAATGGATTCAGTCAACAACGGAGGGCCCTGACTTCCATGCTCTGTGGTACTGATACAGACACGTGAGGGGAAAAGCTCAGGACTGCTTCTACGGCCAAGACCTAAAGGAAAGGAAGAAAGCATGCATGGAGGTAACTTGCTGGTTACTACCCTGAGCAGAAGGCATGGAGATTACTAACCTTAACCAATAAGCCTTGATACTTTAAATGCAACTAAAACATTGCTTCCTGCTTCAACGGCAGAGGAAAAAGGGAACTGGATTCAGACATCAACCAAGAGGGCCTGACGTATTGGTGTGAGTGTGGGGAACTGCTAAGCATGGGAGTAACTTGCAGGTGCGGCAGTCACTACCCTTCATCAATAAGCCTTGGCATTTTTCATGCAGCTCCAACATTGCTTTCTGTCACAATGGCAAGGGAAAAAGGAGAAAAGGGGGATTCAGATTCAGACAACAACCAACAAGTGCCCCAAATTTTACGGTCCGGGGAACTGATGTGCAGATATAAGGGGAAAAAACACAGGACTGCTTCTATGGCCAAGTCCATAAGCAAAGCACATCAAGCAGCACTGTCTGAATTATCAGGGGAGCTCATCACCCAGTAATAATGTTGCTATCTGCAGATTGTATTGGTTATCATCAGGCTTGCACAGAACGGCAGGTACTACACTAAGAAGCTTGCTGGGCAGACTGGATGGACCATTTGGTCCTTTTCTTCTGTCATGTCTATGTTTTTTAGTTAATCCCAGTCCAGTGAGACATTTTAGTAAAACAGAGAAAAGAATGGGTATAAAAAGCACCAACAGGTTCAGAAGGATTAATAGAGAAGCACCAGCCCATTCCCATCTTGAAATAAGACATCCAAGAGAGCCTCCCATCAGGGCCGTCACAGTGCTGTGTCCTGGCCTGATTGAAAGAGATCCAAAAAGTCAATCTCCTCTATCTCCTGGTTTCGTTGCGCAGAGGCCTAACGTTATCAAGTCTTCTTGGATCTAAAGCAGATTTCAAAATATTGGAGAGAATAGCAGCTTGCTTTAGGGTAGCTGGCATGATTCATGCAGGGAAACATTAACCACCATTTAAATCCAATCCAAATGGCCACAGTTAGCAGACTTTATTAACCAAGATAGGCAGGGGTCCATCCAACAAGTGGTAAACCTCATCCCTACTGGGATTCTCTCCACATCCTCAGGATCTTCTTGCCAAAAACCCTCAGAGCAGTGAGAGGCCCTTTGAGCTGATTAAAAAGAATTAAAACAGACTCAGGTTTCATCCGAGGCATCTCCCTCACTGAAGCTGTGAGTGCATCTGCTGTCCCTGTGACTGAGGACCCTGCCAACTAATGTTTACCAAGGAAGATTAACAACGAAAACAGGAAATGAGAGGGCTAGAAATAAACTGCAGGAGACCACAAGAGCCGAGCCCCCAGCTCTCCCGTGGTGTGAAGTGCCTCTGTGTGTGAGAGGATGTGCAATGACCTCAGAGATTTTCCGCTCCTCTCTGGACACGTCTTTGTCTCCTACCTCTGGTCTGACTCTGAATACAAGTCAGAGGGTCCATGTCTGATGCTTGATGGCCACAAATAGGACAGGAATTCAGAATAACTAAATTATAAGAATTATTCATGTGTCTTTCCCAGGGTAAAAATAAACTGCAGGAGACCACAAGAGCCGAGCCCCCAGCTCTCCCGTGGTTTGTAGTGCTGTAGCGTGAGAGAACGGGCAGTGACCTCAGAGATTTTCTACTCCTCTCTGGACACGTCTTTGTCTCCTACCACTGGTCTGAATACAAGTCAGAGGTCATCATCTCTGGGCCCTGAGGGTCTGCAAATCAGGATAACTCAACTATGTAACCTAACTGGGTTTCTTGCAAATCTATCTGATGAATCCTCCTGGGGTATATCGTATATAGAAAACAGGAGGTGTTAGTGGGCCCTGGAGCACAGTCTCTAAGACCCCCTCCCCCCTTCTCCAGTAATGATTTCTTTGCTCTCACACTCTCCCCACTCAGGGGCCGGTGCAATAAGAAGGTGCATGTTAAAATGGACACTGATATTAAGCGCCTGTTTCCCTAATACGACGCACAGCCACATCTCCTGGGCTCCTCCTGCTATACTTTAATGAGCTGCTGAGTTAAAAAGGACACACCGGGGCAGAATTATGTGACCCCAGCACTCAAATGCATCGGGCACCCAGGAGACTTGGCTGTATGCCCACCCTTGTATCGGGTGCGAAATACGAGCGTCTCTATTATCCCACTTCAGATTGATTTCTAGATCCCAAATATACTTGCACAATAGCAAGGGGCTAACTTGGACTGGAACGTGGATATTGTGCGTGGATATTATGCAATCAGAATGTTTTATTTTTTTCAAGCTGTAACATTATACATTTCTTCTTATACATTGCAAGCAGTAGCGGGTAGATTTTTATTTGGCCATGTGTGTAAATTCCGGGCTTTACACGCATGGCCGGGCCTTGCACATACCGAGCCAATTTTCAACAAAGCCCCACCACGCACATAAAGGCCGGAACGCGCCCAAGGGCTAACCTTCCTGCAAGGGAGAAGACCAGGGGCGTGTTCTTGGCATGGAGGGGTGGGGCAGGGGGGTGGGCCTGGATAGCGCCATTGTTTGCTGTCCCGGAGCCTTGCACACCGGCCAGCTGCTGGCACGTGCAACTTACTTTTGGTCGGGCACTGAAGTACTGAAACAAACAAAAAAAAGGAATAGGTAGGGTTTAGGGGGTGGGGAGGAGAGGAGAGGAGAGGGGAAGGGGAAGGGAGGTTAGGTGGTGGGTAAGCGATTTCCCTCCTAGTCTGCCCCTTAATTGGACACCACAGTGTATGTTAAACCCACCGATAGGAATACCACTCTGCATTTTTAAAGCTTTCATCCCTGGAAACTTAAAGAGAGTATACCAATAAGCCAATTTTTAAGTTACAGACGCATATGTTCATCTGATCAAGAGTATAAAATCTGTGCTAAGGCACTCATGACAAAGTTCAGTAACCGTGGCTATCCCTCCAAGTGTATAAAACGAGCATATAAAAGAGCACTTTATGCGAATAGGCAACATTTACTGATGGTGTCACCCCGTAACCAGATTAATAGACCAATTTGTAGCATTCCATTATCCACTAAGGCAAGACACATAATAAAGATCATCCTTAAATATCGGCCCATTGTGAAAGCACTCCCGGGATTTACAGAAACCCCCATCTTTGCTATGAAGAAAGGACAAATTTAAGGTCTATGTTAACGCAGTCTCAATATAAGGCTGTTAGTGATAATAAGAACATAAGAACATAAGAAATTGCTATGCTGGATCAGATCAAGGGTCCATCAGGCCCAGCATCCTGTTTCCAACAGAGGCCAAACCAGGTCACAAGAACCTGGCAAGTACCCAAACACTAAGAAGATCCCACGCTACTGATGCAATTAATAGCAGTGGCTATTCCCTAAGTAAAATTGATTAATAGCAGTTAATGGACTTCTCCTCCAAGAACTTATCCAAAACTTTTTTTGAACCCAGCTACACTAACTGCACTAACCACATCCTCTGGCAACAAATTCCAGAGCTTAATTGTGCATTGAGAGAAAAAGAATTTTCTCCAATTAGCCTTAAATGTACTACTTGCTAACTTCATGGAATGCCCCCTAGTCCTTCTATTATACGAAAGTGTAAATAACCGATTCACATCTACTCATTCAAGACCTCTCATGATTTTAAACACCTCTATCATATCCCCCCTCAGCCGTCTCTTCTCCATGCTGAAGAGTCCTAACCTCTTTAGCCTTTCCTCATAGGGGAGCTGTTCCATCCCCTTTATCATTTTGGTTGCCCTTCTCTGTACCTTCTCCATCACAACTATATCTTTTTTGAGATGCGGCGACCAGAATTGTACACAGTATTCAAGGTGCGGTCTCACCTTGCGATACAGAGGCATTATGACATCTTCCGCTTAATCTGTGGGGCCAGTATACATGTAGGGAGTGTTCAGTTTGTGAGAATGTATTGAGAGTCGCATCATTTAAGGTCTCTTCATTACCATATCCACATATTATTAAGTGGTGTTTTTCATGCAATTTGACAGGAGTTATATATGCTATCATATGCCCTTGTGGGTTAATATATATAGGTCATATGAAACGTCAAATCAAGACCAGAATTATTGAACACAAAAGTAGACTGAGACAGGGAAAAATAGGGGCATCCCTGGTATTTCACTGGTAATTGGCTAATCATCGGGCTGATGAATTGAGAGGAATTGAAGGACCGATCTATAATCATTAGGTTCTAGTAGAGGCTTTAATTTTCAAAGTGTTAACAATTTAAAATAGCTGCATTTTAATTTGGTTGCAATATGCTTGTTCCAGGATAATTCTGAATCAACTGTGACTCCTAAATCTGTGGCGTAAAAGGAAGGTTTAATTTTTGTGTCATTATCAATTGTTAAAGGCAGAAGTTCCTCTTGTCTGCATTTTCATTCTAACAAAACCAGCTTCATATGTCTCAACAGTTATTGTAAAGTGGATAGATAAACTGCTATAACTTTATAAGTTGTTCAATTGAATCCTTAATAGGGACAAGAAATTGTATGTTATCAGCATACATATAAAAATTCAATCCTAAACCACTTAAAAGATGACAAATAGGTAAAACATAAATATTAGGGATGTGCAGAGAGACCACATACGTTACATTCAGTATTCGTATTCGTCGGGGAGCAGATACGCATTCGGCAAGGGGGGCCCCCGATCCGTTCATGCGTTCCATTCTTATTCGTTTCCCGGCTAAAACTAAATTAACTACAACCCCCCACCCTCCTGACCCACCTAAGACTTGTTAAAACTCCCTGGTGGTCCAGCGGGGGTCTGGGAGCCATCTACTGCACTCACGCTATTGGCTGCCAGTATGGCAAAATGGCGCCGATAGCCTTTGCCCTTACTATGTCACAGGGGCTACTGGTGCCATTGGTCAGTTCCTGTCACATGGTAGGAGCACAAGATGGCACCAACCATCCATTGCTCCTTCCAAGTGACAGGAATAAGTTTAATCCATCCTTATTTTAGAGGGCTTATTATATTTTTCTGTTTTTTGTGTAGTGCTAGCCTTATCTGTATATTTTTCTAGATATTTATAGTGCTAGCCTTATCTATATATTCTTCTAGATATTGATATTGCTGCATTAAATTGCTGTGTGTTTGTTTAAGCAAAAAGAAAAAAAATATATATATACACACAAAAAGATTTGCTAAACAGCTTTCTGCAGCTGACTCAGTGCATTGCAGGGGGCAATCAAGTCCTCAGTCTCCTTTGAACTTGACGGAGACAGCCAGAAGTACAAATCTTTGGGGAGAGCTAAGGAATAAGTTTAATATTGTTATCTTTTCTGCTAGGAGTTAGCAATCTGCTGTCACTGACTCCTCGAGAGGGAGGAGTTAGCAATCGGTTGTTGCTGACTCCTCAAGGGGGAGGAGTTAGCAACCTATATGCTACTCTTCTCAGAGTTAGTAACCTGTTATAGGAGCTGCTAGGAATTAGTAGTCTGTTATGAGTTGGACTGCGGAATAGCAATCTGTTAGAGTTCCTGCTAGTTAGCAATCTGTTGGCAACAGTTGAGGGTTAGACTGTAAGGTAGCAGCTTGTTGTACTCAGCTCTTGAAGTGTGAGAGATGAGAATTCTAAGGTAGAATGGTGAATCCTTGGGCCGATGGCAGATGACAGCGCCCTCAGGAGGATATCATGAGAGGAAGCACCAACTAGGCTGGAGTATGGAGACAGACATAGAAAGTTCTTTATTAGACAGGCAGTAGAACCACCAGAGGTGGCAGTAGTGAGCTGATGGGCCCGGCAGGGCTGAAATCCCTCAGATCCTGGAACTGCTATCTCCGGTTTGGCTGAGCTATAGAGAGAGACTCATAGATAGTGAGTAGACAGGGTATGCTGGATATATATAACCAGAAGCAGATGATACAGTCACATAGATTAATAAGAATGTTCAGTAATGGAGAGAGTTAGGCCCTCTAGGAGCAAGTACCTGGTACCAGGGACATCTCTGAGAGAACGATGGTAACTCACAGGTATCTATCTCTGTAGTGGTTTCTAGGCAATAGAGAATAGTTAGTATATTCAGGAACAGGAGCCTCTAGGCGAGTACTGGTTCCTATATGCAAACTGAAATAAGAATTAATGATATCTGTATATGAAATAACTTCTGAAATAGAAGAGAGTCTTCGGAGGGTTTTAGGAACATGGGGCCTCGAGGAGCGAGTACCGGTTCCTATCAGCATTCTGTAATAATCACTCACGATCTCCATACCTGCGATAGCATCTTATACAGAAGAGAGTCTTCAGAGTTCTAGGAACATGGGCCCTCGAGGAGCGAGTACCGGTTCTTGTATGCAACTGGAATAGAAACTCACAATGTTCACGTCTGCAAGCGCTTCCAGGCAAAAGGGAGTCTTCTGAGCGTTCAGGGACATAGGCCCTCGAGGAACGAGTACCGGATCCCGTCTTAGCAATCTGAAAACAAGAAGAGAGAGCAGGGCCCCTGAGGAGCGGGTACCCCTGGTAAGTTCGAAGAGGCAGAGCAGGGGATGAATCCTGGGGTGCAGAGTAGCTTGGACCGCTGAAGTGAGTCCAGTCGGCATCCTTGCTAACTCAATTCATAAGCGTAAGAAAAGATCTTTTATGTTGGTAGCAGATGACGTCACTACGGGGGGATGCCCACGAGGTTCGCGCCCTTGCTGGTACAAACTTCGGTGCGCGTGTGCGCGCGCACACTATACGTCATCATGAACATGGTGAATCCGCAGCGTCAGGCCAGTCTGGGGCTCCGGGAAGAAATGGCTAGGAGAAGTTACGGCAGCAACTGTCCATCAGACCCAAAGGGAGTCACCTCAGAGGTAGAGAGGGTGGAGCGAGGGCAAGAGCAGGCACGAACGCAACAGTACCCCCCTTCAAAGGGCGATCTCCTCTTCGGGTACCAGTTTAGGTATCAAGGATGCGCAAGGTGGAACTGTAGAAGCATCTCTTTCCGAGGCTTCCAGCGATGAAATTGGGATCAAAGTCTTTCCAAACAGAAGGCAATCCAAGCTTAACCTCTGTACAAACATCCAGAATCTCTAATCTTGAGTTCAACTTCATAGTTATACATGATGACAGATGGATTTTGAGATTTTTTGAAGAATCTTCCAGAGTGTTTGATGACATCAGCAGCAATGGAATGCGATGCTCTGGACGTCACTGAAGTTTCTGTGGAAGTGGTGATGTAGAGAAATGTCCAAAGTCCACTTCTGGGTAATTCTTCCACAGAATGCTGGAAGGGAGATGATGGTAATACCAGAAAAATGATCAGGCTGATGGACGGAGATATCTTCATCCTTGGAATCCACAGTGCTGTAACCTCCAGCATGACTTCAGAGTGAATCAAACATGAAGGCTGGTAACTTAGAGATATCTTTATCCTCGGAATCAACAGTGCCATAGGCTTCAAGGCACGACTTCCGAATAAATCAATCGTAAAAGCTGGTGGCTAGAGATATCTTCTTCTTCGGAACTGATGGTAGCACCAGCAGACAAACAGGCTGGTAGTTAGAGATACCTTCTTCTTTGTAGTCCTTCAGCACGACTTCTGAGTAAACTGGTCATAGCAGATATCCCAAAATAGAAGTGCAAGAAGATAGTGAAGATGTAGAGTGCCATCTAGCTATGGCGAGCATAGCAACCGCTATGAATAACAGCAGGTAATAATAGAACTGCTGGGGATGTTGATAAGATCCTCAAAAGAAGTGGTGGTGTAAAGAATCATCCAAAGCCCACTTCAAGTTGTGATGCAATAATGGATCTTTAAATTTGCTGAATGGACTCCTCAGGTCTTCCACAAGACAACTGAGAGTAAAGTTGCCTCCTGCCCCTGAGTCCTTCAGGGCAGAGGTTTGAACCGTCACTGGTTCAGGGATCACAAAAACTGGATGAGAGAGTGGAGGAGATATTGCTGTAGAGCCCAAGAACAGTCATCCCATGGGACTCAGGCTTGTCCGTTTTCCAGACAAATAGGGCAAACAGAAACATCATGGCCTGGCTGACCACAGTACATGCACAGGCCGTTCTTCCTCTGAAATCTTCTCTCTTTAGAGGTCAGGTGACCATGGCCAGGTTCCTTCGGTTCTTTTTTCTCCACAGCAGGAAGTGCTGGGCCCATTCGTAGTACAGGAGCACTGGTTTGTTTCAACCCAGGTAACACCTTAGGCTGGAGTTCCTTCACCTTGTCTCGGAGCCGCCAGTCAATCCGAGTAGCTAAGGCTATCAATTCTTTCAGCGAGTCAGGTGTCTGACGAGCAGCCAACTTGTCTTTCACGTGGGTATTCAGGCCTCTGCAAAAGAGTGTCTTCAGACATCTGGGTCCCAGCGAAGTTTCTCTGCAAGAGCCCTAAACTCAACGGCAAATTCAGCCAGAGATCTGTTGCCTTGCTTCAAGTCCACTAAATCAAACCCGGCAACAGACATACGAGCAGGGTCATTAAAAACGGATTTAAACAAGTCCATAAATCCTTCCATGTCCTGCAAAATAGGGTCCTTGCGTTCCCACAAGGTAGATGCCCACGACAAGTCTCTCCCATCCATGTATGACAAAATGTAGCTGCTCTTAGAGAGGCCTGTGGGAAACAATGAAGGTTGTAAAGTGAAATGCAAGCTGCACTGGTTCAAAAGCCCAAGTCTTCTGGAGTTCTCCGGAGAATCGAATAGGCGCCACCAGTGGAACAGCTGGAATAGAAACTCACAATGTTCACGTCTGCGATCGCTTCCAGGCAAAAGGGAATCTTCTGAGCATTCAGGGACGTAGGCCCTCGAGGAGCGAGTACCGGATCCTGTCTTAGCAATCTGAAAACAAGAAGAGAGAGTGGGGCCCCCGAGGAGCGGATACCCCTGGTAAGTTCGAAGAGGTAGAGCAAGGGATGAATCCCGGGGTTCAGAGTAGCTTGAACCGCCAAAGCGAGTCCAATCGGTGTCCTTGCTAATTCAATTCGTAAACATAATAAAAGACCTTTTATGTTGGAAGCAGATGACATCTCTACGGTGGGATGCCCCCGAGGTTCGCACCCTTGCTGGTACAAACTTTGGAGCGCACACACCCTAAGTCAACAAGAACATGGTGGATCCACAGCGTCAGGCCAGTCCGGGGCTCCGGGAAGAAATGGTGAGGAGAAGCCGCAGTAGCAACTGTCCATCAGACCTGAAGGGAGTCACCTCAGAGGTAGAGAGGATGGAGCGAGGGCAAGAGCAGGCACGAACACAACAAATATATCCCTATTTTAGAGGGCTTATTATATTTTTCTGTTTTTTTTGTAGTGCCTTATCTGTATATTTTTCTAGATATTGATATTGCTGCATTAAATTGCTGTATATTTGTTTTAGCAAATAAATAAATAAACAAATATATATATATATATACAAAAAAAGATTGGCTAAATAGCTTTTGGCAGCTGACTCATTGGATTGCAGGAGGCAATCAAGTCCTCAGTCTGCTTTGAAATTGACAGAGACAGCCAGAAGTAAACATCCTAGGGGAGACCTAAGTAAAAAGCTTAAAGTAGCTAGCCAAATCTGTGGAAGGATCTTTTCTAAATCAATAGCAGATACAGTGTCCAGTGGACACCCTTGGCCAAGTGTTAACTGTTTATCTCCCT